>NC_058195.1:23213368-23484320 GCF_907165205.1 Coccinella septempunctata
CTGCCACAGCGATTTTTTCTTCCTAATCATTTCATTGAATCTACCAGTGATCCACGGTTTAGAGACGTTTGATTTGATGATTTTCTCTTCTGTGCTCAGAGTAACTGCCCTGCTGAAGATCGTGGAGAATGTTGTCCACAACTCATCGACATCAGCACCCTCAGGAAGAACCTCATGCCAATTTTCTCTCGATAGTAGCTCCTTAACTCTTTCGTAGTTCGTTCTCTTCACGGTCCTCTTGGTGGATTGGGGGTGAACTTGGTATATTTAATTGTAGTTCAGATAGTAGAACAACGTGGTCAGACTTGCCAAGGGGTGGTAGGTATTCTATTGAAGATAGCAAATTGGGGTCGTTTGTGAAAAACAGGTCCAAAGTTGAAGGAGTTTGACCTTCCCTATATCTGGTTGCATTCGAAATTAACTGCTGCAGGCTAGAGTCTTGCAATAATTTGGCATAATGGTGTGAAGGGGATCCAACAGCGCACTGTCCCGAAGGCCACTTAATGTCCCGGCAGTTGAAGTCACCAGTAATGAGAACATTTTTGGAATGGATGGACAAATCAGATAGGTATTCGCAAAGCTTGGCGTCGGACTCGCATGGGCGCGGTCGATAAATGCATCCGATGAACAGACATAGGTTGGGGGAAGAGAGATTGAGGAAAATATTATCAATTCCAGGCCAGTTATGTTGTCGCAGCGATATATGGTGTAGTTGGGTATGGAACAAACTGAGTCATCAGTCGAAGGTTGGAGCCAAGACTCGGTTATGAAAATAATATATGGATCGTGAAGTTGGACAAAAGCCTGCAATTCGAACAGTTTTGATGAAAGGGATTGAGCATTGGTATAAACGATTGGCCAAACATGTAAATTGTTTAGTTTTTTGGTCGGTTGTTAGAACTGCCCGTAGGAACGATCCTAGGTGAACCCTTAAAGTATTTTATCGTTATATCCCTTTCACCATTTCTTTGTCGTCGTTTTAGTTCCTCACGTAAAGCATTCAGCTCCGCAGCCTGCAATTTCGTTTTGTCGTCGTAGATAGCTATATTACGATATTGCGAGTGTCCCAGAAGAGAAGATTTATGTTTGAGGATATTCGACACAATCTCCGTGTTGGAAAACGACACCTTCAACCAGCGAGGACGACTGCTATCCTTGGACGGAAGTCGTCGAGTACTGATCAGGTAGGCACTGGCATTTTTTTGTATGAGATCTACAATATCCCGTGCTAAGACAGGCTCTACAGATTCGTCTCCATTATCCGGAACATTAGCAACAATAATATTATGAGACCTTTTGATCCGATCGAGCAACTCCGGAACAATTGCTGGGTCCTCGGGTGTATTAGTCTTTGGGTTAGTGATCTGTGATCTGATATCAGAAATAGCATGAGTGAGGTTCGCTTGAGCTTCAGAAATAGCTTTTATTCGATCTTTGTTTTCATCAATGCATGATCGATGCTCTGATAGCATAGTGGAATGCTTAGTAATAGCGGCATTACAAGTCGAAAGCTGAGTAAGGATATCGTTTTGACGTTCCTCTATTCTCAAAACACTAGTTGCCATTTCATTTTCCATAAGTGTATTGAAATGATGGATAGTAATAGGACTGTCGCTAATAGGAGAGGGGTTACTTGTATCCCCAGACGAGATTAAACGATTGCCAGCTGCGGTATTACGTAGTGATCGTGACATTTTTAGGGTAAAGAAACGAAAAATATTAACAATCTTCGCTTTCTTGGGCCTGTAAGAAAGACTCAGCACAGAAGGCGGGCCACGGATCAAGGATAGTGAGAGTGTTATAGGAAGTACGTAAGTCCCTCCAACAACCGCAGCAGGCGATGCGACTCCCCCGAACAAGAGAAGAGTACTAATACTACACAACACCGCAGTGCAGTGACTGATTGATTGGCAGCCGGTATTGAATAGACCTGTGGTAGGGAGTCTGCGCGGCGCAACCAATATCGAATCCCAGAAGAGATTGTTGACTCCAGCAATTATTTGTCGATTTTATGAAAATCAACAAATGAAAACAGAAAAAAAAGAAAACCCAGTAAGCAGAAAAGTACTCACAAATGAATGAGTGCACTTATTCAAAAAAAATTTCCAACAATCGCACGAGATCAATGAATTTCACAGGAACACAACTCATGAAGTGTTTTACTCTCAAACGTTCAACGTGAACCATCTAGCGAGGGTTGGTGATATAAATCCCGAGTTTTCCCATTTTTAATTATTTCGTTATTTTGTTTTTGTAAGGAATTTGTTGAGTCTCTTTTTATGCGTTTGTATGTTGTTGTATCACTTAGTAGTTCTCTAATCTTTGTTTCGTAGGAAGATTCATTCATTATAACTGTTGAATTGCCCTAATCCGCTCTTGTTACTACAATCTGTGGATTATCTCGTAGAAATTTTTTTGTTTTATTGAATGCTGTTATATCCTTCCTTTCTTTAAAATTCAGTTTTTCATTTTTAACTTTGTTGTGGTGTTTAATTAAAGTATTATTTAGTTTTATTCTTATTTCATTTTGGTTTTCTTGGTTTAATTTCGTTATATTTGCTTCGATGTTGGCTATTATTTGATCTGTTGGAATTTGATCTGCATCTTTGGGGCGTATTGCAAACTTAGGGTCTTGGCTAAGTAGGAGTTGAATTTCGTCTGGAATAATGGTATCCGATAAATTCTTTATTGTGTTCTTCGTTTGAACTTGTGTGGCATTTTTAGTTGACTGTGACAATTTGACCAGTTTTTTGTTGTGCCTTTTTGTATTTAAATCTATGTTGTTCTTAATAATATCTGACTGTAGATTTTCAAAAGTGGACAAAATTTCACATATTCTTTTAGCTACAGTATGTATCAATATATTTTCACATTCCGGAGAGTTAATTGAAGTAAAAGCTCTATTGGATCCAGGTAGTCAGAGTTCATTCATTACTGAAAATTGTGTCAAAATGCTTAAGCTTCCAACTTTTCAGCGGAGTATACAGGTTGCAGGTATTTCTAATTGTAATACATCTGTAAACCAAGTAACGGGGGTCACATTCACTGATGACTCAAATCTTTCTGAATTTATCGTTGACTGCTATGTTCTGGGTGAGATTACTTGTAAACTGCCCCAAGATAAGTTGAACCACACTAAAATTAATATACCATCGAATATCAAACTTGCAGATCCAACATTTTTTGAACCCTCGACTATTGATTTATTGCTCGGTTGCGATATTTATTACAGTTTAATTTGCCCGGATATAATAAGATTAGGAAAAAATGCCCCTATTCTACAAAAGACCTGTTTAGGATGGGTAATTATGGGTCCAGTTACGCACTCTTTTCATATTCAGTCTCTTGAAAACAATAAAATTCATGCTTATCACTCAACATTAGAAGAAGCAAGCTTAGATGAAACGTTACGCAAGTTTTGGTTAACCGAAGAGGTTGATGTACCCCAAAGTAACTTGTCTCCCGATGATGAGATGGCCGAGAATTTATTTAAGCAATCTACTACCCTATTGCGAAATGGTTATTTTCAAGTTAATTTGCCGCTCAAAACGGACGAATCATTGCTTGGAGATTCATTCACATTGGCAAAGCGTCGTTTTCAAAGTTTAGAGGCTAGGTTCGCGAAAGATAGAAAACTGTTCCAACTATATAGTGATTTTATTGATGAATACATTGAGTTGAATCATGCAAGATACGTACCAATGAAAAAATGTAGTGAAACAGATAGAAATCAAAATTTTTTACCTCACCATTGCATTCTGAAACAGAGGGAGGATAAAGTTTCGATCAGAGTTGTGTTCGATGGCTCAATGAAGACAACTTCAGGATTTTCTCTTAACGACATCATGTTAAAGGGTTATCAGGTTCAGCCTGATTTATTCGATATTCTCTGTCGTTTCAGAACTTTCATTTATGTTTTCACTACAGATATTGCCAAAATGTTCAGAAATATAAGGGTTAACCCTGGTCAAACACACTTACCGAATATTCTTTGGAGAAAGGACCCATCTGAAAACCTTCAATGCATTGAACTCACAACTGTTACTTACGGAACCAGAGCAGCACCTTTTCTAGCGACTCGTACTCTCAAAGAACTCGCACTTAAAAATAAAAATGAATTTCCCTCAGCTTATCGTTGCATAATAGAACAATGTTACATTGACGATTTCATTTGTGGCGCTAACTCTGTTGATGAGTTAAATGAGATGTTCATTCAACTTGAATCTCTGTGTAGTTCTGCACATTTTAAGCTTCACAAATGGAAATCTAATTCCTCAGAATTTATTAAATTTTTCAATGATCGAAGATCAGACAGGGATGATAATTATATCATTAAAATGTCAAAAAACCCTGATAAGGTGTTAGGATTGATGTGGAATCCCTGTAGCGATGAGTTCTTGATAAAAATTCCCGATTATGACGAAGAGCAAGTTCCTATTACAAAACGCAATGTTCTATCAACTATTGCTCAGATTTTCGACCCACTAGGTTTAATAGCTCCTATTATTATTCGTTTCAAGATTTTTCTTCAGAAAATTTGGATTTCTAATGTGGATTGGGATGACAATTTGGAATTTGATTTGTTAACTGAGTGGACGACTTATTTGTCTGAATTGTCTAGGTTGCACTCATTGCGGATTCCTCGGTTGTTATATCACGCGTTACTGAATGTGAATAGATATGAATTAATTGGGTTTTGCGATGCCAGTATTAAAGCATTCGGTTGTGCTGTTTATTTACGAACATTCTACTCTGAGGGAAGATATTCCTCTCGATTAATTAGTGCAAAGTCTAAGGTAGCTCCAATTAAAACCATCTCTCTTCCTAAACTCGAACTGAATTCAGCTGTTCTTTTATCTAAATTAATAAAGAGAATACTAGACATTTATCACTCTCTGGACATTTCCAAAGTCTATCTTTTCTCAGACTCAGAAATTACACTTTCTTGGATAAGTTCACATCCTACAAGATGGTCAGTGTTTGAGGCAAATTGTGTAGCGGAAATACAGAATTTAACTTCAAAATATCAGTGGTCTCACGTTCGTTCATCACTAAATCCAGCAGATCTTGTTTCTCGCGGCTCATCACCCGCTCAATTACTAAATTGTCCATTATGGTGGAACGGACCTAACTTTATTTCAGATCCTGCTATCGATTTGGAGAAGTTAAAGTACAGTTGTCATTTGAAAAACTTACCCGAGAAAAGAAAGGTTGCCTTAGTCGATTGTAAGATCGATCCAGAAGTCAACATCGAATTTTTGTCTAAGAAATTCTCATCTTTTACTAGATTTCATCGTTCGATTACGTATTGCTTCAGATTCTCAAATAACTGTAGGTCAAAGGAAAGAACTACCGGTGAATTAGAGGTTATCGAACTGCAGAATTCTATAACTTGCATGATAAAATTACTACAGAAATGCTTCTTCCCTGATTTTATTTCAAGTCTTTTAAGTAAATCAGAAATTAAATCTAGACAAATATTAAAACTTAGTCCTTTTTTAGATAATGAAGGCATTTTGCGAGTTGGTGGACGCTTATCGATGTCAGATCTTCCATTTGATCAAAAACACCCTGTACTTTTACCATCCAATAGTCATTTTGTTAGATTGATGCTAATTCTCGAGCACAAAAAATTGTTACACGCTGGACCTCAAACAGTTCTGTCTAATATTCGCTTAAGATACTGGCCACTGAATGGCATGAAAGAAATAAAAAGAATTAGTAGTAAATGTCTTACGTGTTATAAATTAAGATCAAAAAATGCTCAACAAATAATGGCTAATTTGCCAAAAGTTAGAATTTCACCTGCTAGAGTTTTTTCAAATGTAGGATTAGATTACGCCGGCCCTTTAATGATTAAATCCTCTAATTTAAGAAGGGCTCCACTTCAAAAATGTTATGTTTGCATTTTTTTTTGTATGGCAGTCAAGGCAGTACATATTGAACTCGTAAGTGATCTTTCTACTGATGCATTTTTAGCAGCTCTTAAAAGGTTTATTTCACGACGTGGCAACCCTTCAAGTATTTACAGTGACAATGCAACTAATTTCATAGGAGCCAGAAATAAATTAAAAGATTTATTTGAATTTTTCAAGAATAAAAATCACGTTGTAGCAATTGAGAATTTTTTGAGTACCCTCGAAATACAATGGAAGTTCATTCCGCCTTATAGTCCTCATTGGGGAGGAATATGGGAAGCGGCGGTCAAAAGTACTAAATTTCATTTGAACCGGATAGTGGGTAATTCATCACTCACATTTGAAGAATTGTCTACTGTTCTTGGCCAAATTGAAGCAATAATGAATTCAAGACCTTTATGCCCTCTATCGAATGATCCGTCCGATTTAAATAGTCTCACCCCAGGGCATTTTCTAATAGGCGCTCCTTTGACATCTTTCCCTGATGAAAATTATTTAGACATTCCAAGTTCACGTTTATCGCGTTGGCAACACTGCTCAAAATTACAGCAGGATTTTTGGAAAAGGTGGTCTGTTGAGTATTTACATATTTTGCAACACAAACCAAAGTGGTTGAAATCTCATAAGAATGTAAAGGAAGGTGACTTAGTGATATTAAAAGTTGATAATTTACCACCTCTTAAATGGTCCACAGCAAGAGTCACAAAGGTTTTTCCGAGCAATGACGACAGAGTGAGAGTTGTAGAGGTAAAAACAGAAAATGGCACACTAATCAGACCTATTTCGAAGGTTTGTCCTTTGCCTATCGAGTCAGTGTAGGTCCTCCCCTTAGAACAGACGAAATTCACTTTCGCGGGGGGAGGATGTTTGAATTTCACTATTATAAGTATAAGATTTATTCAAACAAATCAGCGCATGCACTTGACCCCCACTTTCTCTGTCAAGTGCAGGCGCTGAAAGTGAAACACATTAATTAATCCCATAAAATTCTCCGTCAAGCTAACATTGTGTTCTCTCAAAAAGATAAAATTCTTCTCATAAAGATATAAACAGATCTCGTCCATCTCTCTCTAGTCTGCAGTTTTATTGTAACTGTGAAAGGAAAATAAAGTTTCAAATAGTAAATACGCTCTTTATGTGCGGAAACGAAAATCCGTAACAAGAGGTATGACTCATGCCTTAGTTAACCTCTTAAAAACCCCCAACCTTCATGTTGTCTCAAGATCAGAGTTCAGAATTGATAGATTATACAGCCGTACCAAAGATAGAATAGACGTGGGAAAGATGAGTGGGGTAGTTTATCGTATTCCTTGTTCAATGTGTGACAAAGTGTATGTGGGTCAAACGTCACAGCAACTGAAACAGAGGATTTCTCAGCATAAGAGCGATACAAAAAACGCGAACAAGATTTGTGCACTTGCTGAGCATGTCAGATTGGAGGATCACGTGATGGGTTATGATTCGGCTGATGTTTTGGAGTGGGAGTTGAATACTAAGAAGAAATGTTTCTTGGAGTCATATCACATCAAGCGCCAGGCTAATTCTATGAACTTCAAGAAAGACTTAGAGGGCGTTAGCAGTATCTATGCTTATTTGATACACTTCGACTTGTTCAGTGAGAGTGGACTAAGTAGTGTGAGGTGAGATCAGGAGACGACCCGAGATGAGGGATTGTTTTCGGTCGGTTCAGTGAGAGGGAAATCGACCCATATGAATGTTCATTTCTGACATTTCAGTGAGAGTGAATTGAAAGAGAAGAACAAGGGGTGAATTGACATAAGTCAATAATTTTATTATGTTCTGTGTTCTAACCGCTTTTCTCTACACTCCTTGTTCGGAAGGCTGTCTGTTTTTACAATAATTGTAATTTTGCCGTTAGATGTTCTGCCTGTTTTCTCGTTGCCCTGGATCAATGTAAACTTTTAAGATCTTTGTATCATCTTTGTAATTCGGTATGTTCAACTTGTTTTTTTCACTCCATGACTGTTGATAATTGTCGTTTTTTTTAGAGTCCTGAAGAAGACCCCAATCCGGGTCCAAACGTCGACCTATGAATTAAAGAAGAAATTTCAATAGTTATTTTTATTTTTTTTTATATATATATATATATATATATATATATATATATATATATATATCAACTGAATATTATCAATATTTTATGTTCCCTGAGGTAGTGCGAGCAAGACTATATACTACTTATGCCAGCGATACTCCTTATTATGCTCTTCTGTGCGAGAAATACATCACTCTCAATCACTAAAAATGGTTTATCATGCCATGATAGAATCGAGGTTGCGATATGGACTGGTTTTTTATGGTTCGGGTAACTTATCATCACTTTTTGTTTTTCTACAAGTTAGTAGTATTATTTACATTACAAAATTTTGTTTTATCGTCATATATGTTGAAAATCATGGTACAATTGTTATTTCCAGTAACACAGATTTTTGATGAGAAAAGAGTTGATAGTGATGATGACGAACCATCTGTTGACTCAAAACTGCTGAACTCGAGGACTGCAGAACATTTGTACTCTCCTTACTACCAAATAATTTGCTAGACATTTCGATTTTTTTGTTGACCGAATCATCGACAAAACTCATCGCAATTTCGGTGCTCTTCCACCCTTCTGCACGCTTTAGTGCTAAAATATCTCCACCCGAATCCGCAACCATAGTGGCTCCAGTTCTGCGAAAAGAGTTGCCGGTGTATAACTCTGGGTCTTTTAAACCTAAATATTTCGCTATTTGCTTTAGGACACCACCAATAGTGTGCTGGCCAGCAAAGGGAAATGCACTTTCCATGTCGGTATGTCAAAAAAAATCTTAGGCCTTCTGTTCCAGGAGGCCGAAGATTTACATATTTGTTGTATAACATGCAGGGCTTGAAGCTGCAGCCATCATCGGTTATGGTGAATCTTCTTGTTGGTAAATTTTTTGTTTGCTGCAATGTCAAAATAACGTATTTTCCCATATCTTCTACATCATTCATGTTTAAGGAGAGAATTTCGTCACATCGACAACATCCAAAAATCCCAAATATTGTTACAATTTTCGCCAACAACCACTGGTCATCAGGAGCATGTAGAAGAAATTGTTCAGCCTCTTCTTTACTTAATACGTTGGCATTTTTTGGCGTATAACGCTCATTTTTTCGTTTCAGAAACGCTATTACCTTTTGAATTCTGCAAATGACAACTAAACGTCATATTTTTCAATGAATTTTTTAAGGAAAACAAACCTGCGAACAGGGGCATTTTCTTTCATTTCCAAGCTGCTTTTCCGCAGAGACCATTTTGCCCATAAAGTTTTAGGGCTCAATCTAGCTGATAGTTGATTCAAGTAGACCAACAAAACATCTTCAGTTCCAATCACCCTATTTTTGTTTTGCCACTTTTTGAAGTCGTCGTATTCTCGCTTGTACATCGAAGCTGATTTTGCAGGTAATAAACTTGAAGCTACACTGCTGGCTCCCTCCATAATTTCTTTTGGTACATTCATTTTCACTTTCGCCAAAACAAATGTAAAAAAAATAAACAGACATGTTTATGGCAACGCTTCCATAGCTTACGACATCTGCGACAAATTATTGAAATTTTTTTTGAATTTATCTAACCTTTTTACAAATGAGAAACAAATAAAATATAAAACAATACACGCAAGGTAACGGGTTTCACTGGCTCAAAGAGGTAACTGACTCGCCTTCGGCTCGTCAGTTATATCTTCCGTTCGCCAGTAAAAACCCTCTTACCTTGCTAGAAATGTTATATACTACTAACACTACATGCAATATATATACAAGAATGCTTATTATTCTTCACAAGAACAACCACCTTTTTGAAAAACATAAAAATTTGAAGAATAGATACGAAACAAGAACACATAACTACAACTACCCTAGATGCAAACTAACAACTACACAGGTACAGTTAGAATACAGATGCCTCAGGCTGTACAATAAACTACCGAAGAGAATACAGAGTATAGAAAACTTTAGGATGTTCGAAAGAGAAATATTTGAAGGACTATGCGATGAACCGCAGGGAGTGATCATCAAACTTTTGACACTGTTTCATTTCATGTAAACATTGTATACATTGAGATGATTTGAAATAAAGATTTCTATCATTATTATTATTAGTATTATGATGACTTTAGCCTTGCGGCTTACAGACTCCTCTCCAGAGGAAAATTCACTACTCCCAGATATCTCAGATATCGAATGGATTAAGCTCTGTTGGAGCCCTTTCCAGGTTTTCGGGCTTGTGGTGGTGGTCGGATCCGGGTCGCTCCTCGGCTCCCTGCTGTAGGTTGGATTCCTGCTCCACCCGCACTTCCTGTCGGAGCAGCAGTGTTCCTCTGCATTCCCCATGTACTGGCGTACGGTTCTCGCGGTTCCGAGCAGTACCGCCTTCTGCATGACACTATAGGAACCTTTTTCGAATTTAGAAGTTGGTGTTTTAGTGCCAATTCTTGGTGAAGAATCTTGGCAACGGCATCATGTCTATTTTTGTACTCCGTGCCCGCCTGCGAACTTCTGACATCCCCCGGTGATGTGCTGGATAGTTTTATGTGTCGCACAGCCATAACGACAGCTATCATCCGCCACTGAGGAATCCTTGGCGATATATTTCCTGTAGTTCCTTGCTGGAATCACCTTATCCTGGATGGCGAGCATGAAGCCCTCTGTCTCAAGAAACAACCTTCCGGAAGTCAACCAGTAATTCGACGCAGATATGTCGACGTAATCATGGTTGACCTCGTTCTGGTGCCTCCCATGCAAAGGTTTGCCAATTTGTTTCTGCATTTTACTTTCTGCAGAGTATTCGACGGTCTCCGATTGATTCTGTTGTAGCTTTAACGGTGTAGAACTATCAGCAATACAAACTACTCGAAGGAGTTCTGACGAAGCAGCCTTGCTCAGGAAATATTTTCGAAGTCCTTCAATTTCCTGGGTCATACGGTTGGACAAATCAACAATTCCTGTACCCCCAAGATGTCGTGGCGGCTCGGTCCGTTCTATTGAGCTTTTGGGGTGATGTTTATTGTGTTTAGTCAGCATCGTCCTCATTTTTCTCTGTGAGGCTGCTAACTCGGTGGTGGTCCAAGAGATGATACCGAATGAGTAGCTCAGCGCCGAACAAGCGTAGGTATATTGATAGCTTTTATCAGATTCTTGCTGTTAAGGCCAGTTCTCATTATCCTTCTCAATCTCCGGGTGAACTCCTCCGTTAGTTCTTTCTTCATCTGGCTCTGATTGATTTTTCTTGCCTTTTTTATTCCTAGATACTTGTATGTGTCTCCTTCCTTTAATGCTTCAATTTCTGCAACTTCCTTGAGTTTGAACGTCTATTTTCCTTCTCGTTATGTTCAGCAGTCGACATTTTTCTAGTCCAAACTTTATTTTGATGTCTTCCGAGAATCCTTTCACCATTTTCAGCATCAGTTGTATTTGCCTCTTGGTAGATGCGAAGGGTTTCAAATCGTCCATGTAAAGGAGATGATTCAGTTTCATTATAGTTCTACTGCCGCTTTTGATGGCAAATCTGTAGTCCGTAGAATTCAATCTATGAGACAAGGGATTCAGGGCCCTGCAGAACCACAGAGGGCTCAGCGAGTTTCCTTGTAAAATTCCGTGTCTTATTGGAATAGGTCCTGTTGTAATGGAGCCATCTGCTGCTTTTATTTGAAGACTAGTACGCCAGGTTGACATGGCGTTTTTCAGGAACTCAACAATATTAGGATCCACCTTGTAAATGTTCAAGATAGTCAAGAGCCATTCGTGAGTTATGGAATCGAATGCTTTCTTGTAGTCTATGTACGCAGCGTAAAGATTTCTTCGCTTGGAGAACGCGTGATTGCCGATAACTGAATCAATTATTAGCTGTTTTTTGCACCCTCGGCTGTCTTTGGTGCATCCTTTCTGTTGCATGGCGATGATGTTATTCCTTTCGCAATGGTTGTGAATTCGGTTTGAAATGCACGATGTGATTAATTTGTACATCGTTGGAAGACATGTGATTGGTCCGTATTTGGATGGGTCTTCTGTATTCCTTTGGTCTTTAGGTAACAGGTTCGTTGTGCCATGTGTAAGGCATATTGGCATTCTTTCAGGATTTTCAATGACATCATTTATTACGGATTATATTATCATTATTATGATTTTAGCCTTGCGGCTTTCACACTCCTCTCCAGAGGAAAATTCACTTATCCCAGATATCTCAGATATCAAAAGGATTAAGCTCTGTTAAAGCCCTTTCTAGGTTTTCGGGCTCGTGGTGGTGGTCGGGTCCGGGTCACTCCACGGCTCCCGGCCGCCGGTTGGATTCCTGCTCCACCCGCACTTCCTGTCGAAGCAGACGGTGTTCCTCTGAATTTCCCATGTCCTTGCGTACAGTTCTCGCCGTTACCAGAAGTAACGCCTTCTGCATGATACTATAGATATTTTGGTCCAGCTGAAGTTGCCTCAAGTTCTCTAGTAGTTTCTTCGGTATCAGGCCTGTAGATGATATGACAATAGGGATGGTCTTGATATCTTTCAGTTTTCACTGTCTCCTGGTTTGTTCCTCAAGATCTCTGTACTCTGAAATTTTTTCAGTGTGTCTATCTAGAAGATTGTTATTATTTGGAATCGCCACATCGATGAATAGTGCTCTCTCCTCATCCTTATTGAGCAATATGAGGTCTGGTCTATTGTGGGTTATGTTCCGGTCGGTGAGAACCGTGCGATCCCAGTATAGCTTGTGATGTTCATTTTCCAATACAGCATCCGGATGGTAATTGTAATAAGGAACCTTTTTCGAACTTAGAAGTTGGTGTTTTAGTGGCATCCGGATGGTAATTGTAATAAGGAACCTTTTTCGAACTTAGAAGTTGGTGTTTTAGTGCCAATTCTGGGTGAAGAATCTTGGCAACGGCATCATGTCTATTTTTGTACTCCGTGCCCGCCTGCGAACTTCTGACATCCCCCGGTGATGTGCTGGATAGTTTTATGTGTCGCACAGCCATAACGACAGCTATCATCCGCCACTGAGGAATCCTTGGCGATATATTTCCTGTAGTTCCTTGCTGGAATCACCTTATCCTGGATGGCGAGCATGAAGCCCTCTGTCTCAAGAAACAACCTTCCGGAAGTCAACCAGTAATTCGACGCAGATATGTCGACGTAATCATGGTTGACCTCGTTCTGGTGCCTTCCATGCAAAGGTTTGCCAACCAGTTTCTGCATTTTACTTTCTGCAGAGTGTTCGACGGTTTCCGAGTGATCTTGTTGTAGCTTTAACGGTGTAGAACTATCAGCAACACAAACTACTCGATGGAGTTCTGACGAAGCAGCCTTGCTCAGGAAATATTTTCGAAGTCCTTCAATTTCCTGGGTCATACGGTTGGACAAATCAACAATTCCTCTACCCCCAAGATGTCGTGGCAGCTCGGTCCGTTCTATTGAGCTTTTGGGGTGATGTTTATTGTGTTTAGTCAGCATCGTCCTCATTTTTCTCTGTGAGGCTGCTAAATCGGTTGTGGTCCAAGAGATGATACCGAATGAGTAGCTCAGCGCCGAGCAAGCGTAGGTATATTGATAGCTTTTATCAGATTCTTGCTGTTAAGGCCAGTTCTCATTATCCTTCTCAATCTTCGGGTGAACTCCTCCCTTAGTTCTTTCTTCATCTGGCACTGATTGATTTTTCTTGCCTGTTTTATGCCCAAATACTTGTATGTGTCTCCTTCCTTTAATGCTTCAATTTCTGCACCTTCCTTGAGTTTGAACGTACCATCTTCTATTTTCCCTCTCGTTATGTTCAGCAGTCGACATTTTTCTAGTCCAAACTTCATGTTGATGTCTTCCGAGAATCCTTCCACCATTTTCAGCATCAGTTGCATTTGCTTCTTGGTAGATGCGAAGAGATTCCAACCGTCTATGTAAAGGAGATGATTCAGTTTCATCATAGTTCTACGGCCGCTTTTGATGGCAAATCCGTAGTCCGTAGAATTCAATCTATAAGACAAGGGATTCAGGACCATGCAGAACCACAGAGGGCTCAGCGAATCTCCTTGGAAAATTCCGCGTCTAATTGGAATAAGTCCTGTTGTAAAGGAGCCATCTGCTGCTTTCATTTGAAGACTAGTACGCCAGGTTGACATGGCGTTTTTCAGGAACTTAACAATATTAGTATCCACCTTGTAAATGTTCAAGATAGTCAAGAGCCATTCGTGAGGTATGGAATCGAATGCTTTCTTGTAGTCTATGTACGCAGCGTAAAGATTCCTTCGCTTGGAGAACGCTTGCACCCTCGGCTCTCTTTGGTGCATCCTTTCTGTTGCATGGCGATGATGTTATTCCTTTCGCAATGGTTGTGAATTCGGTTTGAAATGCACGATGTGATTAATTTGTACATCGTTGGAAGACATGTGATTGGTCGGTATTTGGATGGGTCTTCTGTATTCCTTTGGTCTTTAGGTAACAGGTACGTTGTGCCATGTGTAAGGAATATTGGCATTCTTTCAGGATTCTCAATGACATTATTCATTGCGGAGGTCAATTTGTCATGCATGATCCAAAGTTTCTTGATCCAGAGGTTCTGTAATCCATCAGGCACAGGTGTTTTCCAGTTGTGTAGTCCATACTCTACTTTTGCTTCAGAGTGTCGAGGCAGTGGTGAGCTGTAGCATTCTCCGTCTCTCGTTCTGTTTGTGTTCTGTCCATGATTTCTTTGGCAGCTTTCACAACCTTTTTTCCGCGATTCCCGTTCAAGTACTCCGTCAGTCGTCCAATGTATTCTTCTTAGTGTCTCTGTTTTGTGTTGGAGACGTTTCTGCCATGGTGGCGCATATAATTTGTGTAATTTTGGACCATCGTTGTTCGTTCGGCGAATTTTTGCCCCTATGGTTTTAGCCGTCGTTAGCGCTGCACTGTAAAAAACTAGATGAAGATATTCCAATGAACTTCCATTCTGTAGGTACTCAGGTAAAACGTCCTTATTCAAGATGTCGATTATGAGTGACAGTTTCTTGGATGTATTGAGTAGGGGAGCTGCTATTCGAAGAGGATCTGCTCCTTTCAGTTCGGCAAAGTATCTCCTCATCTCAGAGTCAACTTGTCGGTGGAGCTCTTTCATATCGTCCTGGTGTTCTGCCTCACTTGGGTTGCAAGATGGACTTTCAGCGTCAATTTCTTCTGGCTGTTGTTATCCAGGCATGTGAATTTCATCAGAGTTGTTGGTGTCGCTCTCTATTACTGGCGGAAGTTCTTGTTTAATTGCGTCGATTTGGGCCATTGGAATTAGTTAATTTCTCAGAATTACGCGGTACTGGTTTGCCACCCGTTGTTCAGTGACATTGAGATTTGGGTAGGCGTTGCAGAATTCTTCATGGAGCCTTTTCCTATAGTTGTTCGTATTCTGCCCTAGTCCCGTGATGGAGTTATACAAGGTTGGGATGAAGTTTGGCACCAAATTAATATCTTCAAAACAAAACTGGCGATATTTTTGAAATTTGGCAGCTGAGTGTAATGGACCACAATGCATCTGATGAGCATATTTTCATTAATGAGATACTTCCGGTTTAACCGGAAATGACAAAACTTTTTTTTATTTAAATGGGATACTCTGTTTATTTCTGCAGATTCTGAAAGTGCACCTTGTTTCGGATATGTCCATATCGGGTTTCATGTAAAAATTATCTGTAAAAAGAAGAAATTCAGTCTTTTTGTACATTTGAGAAAAAATCCATTCAAATAAATAAATCGTTGTTATTTGTATCAATAGTGAGGAATAAAACGAAATACTTTGTATTAGATAACTCTTTCTGCTTTTCATGACGTTTTTTTTATGAAAATCTTCAAAATTACTTTCTGTTTCGTTTTAAATATATTAATTTGGTGCCAAACTTTATCCCAACCCTGTATATGCGCATTCACGGACGTTGTCCACTTCATGCGCTTTCTAACTAACCCCGCTTGGGTGAGCACTGGCTGAATATCCTGAGCAGCACCTTCAGCGGTTCGAGTTGGCAATTGAATTGGACTCGTTGGTTGCTCTTGTTGCTTTGGAGCTGTAGCTTCTTTGCAGCAGGAGCCCGCTTCCTCAACATCCTGCCACCGACGTCCCTTATGCTGTCATGTCCAGCGCCGGCTCTAGACATGCCCTGACGATCCCAAGGCAGCGACTCGTTTCTGAGGCTTCTCGTAATCACCATTTCCATGGGTTTGTGCTCCCCTTTCTCGGTTTGGGTGAGGGGTAGAGAAATGGGAGCAGAAAGAGCCTCTCATAAAGGATGTGAAAGAGAGAGGATAAAGAAAGGGGACTTCGGACAGCAGGCGTGGCTGGCTGCACCGTCTACGTCATTACGATGGCTACCCGGCAGGCCATCTACCAGATAGCTGCCAGGCAGGCCAGACATTATTATTATTAGGGTATAGTAAGAAACATCTTCTTTAGGTCCCGATTTATGAACAGGCTTGACAAACCCAGATTTCCAAAAATTCGAAAAGTTCCATCATTCAAGGATTTGTTGAATAAAATTTGAAGCGGGAAAGCAATGGATTGTTTATATTTCTTCAAGAACAACACGGGAACATTATCAGGTCCATCGAGAGATTCAATATGATCTTACACATGTTCAATAGAATCAATCATGTCTTCAATATCGTGAGATGGGCTATCAGTGGCGTCGATGGAAACATTCGTATCATGCCGTCTATGAACTGACTGAAAGAATCTACCAAAAGCATTGGCTATATCATTCTTGCTATGAAATATGATTATACCATAAAACATAACATTTGGCAAATCATTATCAGATTTTCTGGCATTCACATAGTTTCAAAATTTTTTGGGATTGCTATGAATAGATTCCCCGCTCTCCCTCACAGAATAAACATAACATTCTTTAGACAAGCTTTTACACTGGGATCTGAGGCTACAGAATTTCAGGTAATCGTCCCATGTATTAGAAATTTTATATTTATTGTGTGCCAACTTCTTACGGAAAATTAAATCTTTCAATTCAACCGAAAACCATCTGGAGAAAAACGATAATTTAATTTTTATTTTGGGAACAAATTTTTCTATAGTCTCGTATTATAGGGTGTAAAAGATTTCAACCTGAGATTCGACATCCACACAAGCAGCTCCAAGTCTTGTAGTCCAATCAATGGAGGACATGTATTCATTAAGAGCTTCATAATTTGCTGTCTTGAAATTGAATGCTATGAAATCGTCGTTTCTTCTGAAGGAAGGATTAATAGGAATTCTGAAGGAAAGTGCCGCATGATGAACATCCAACTTCGATAGGATATCATCAGCAGCTTCGACTCTCAGGAACTCGAAAAAACCAAATCCAACATTTTACAATACACATTTTGGATTGAACTGTTCTGATAGAGATTGAGAAAACTCAATGTTTCAAGAAGAACTTGAGAATGCTGACAAAAACCCGAATCAATTCTAAGACACATATGGTCATTAGGTCAAACAGTATTTGGAAGGTTATAGTCACCAACAATAAATAATCTGTCAGGTCCGAACTGATCTACGGCAGTCTCAATGTTCTCACTATGATATTCATAGATACATATTGGCGCCTGGGTTGATAACGTGCGTTCAAAAAAATTCGTCGTCAAGTAGGCTATGAAATTTTGAAGGCTGATGTTCGGTAGCAGAACGTATGTCTTTCCTTGAATTACTTCATCTTCCCAAAATGTAAACAATGATGACATTAACCTATATATCGTAATTTTGTACGGAAAGGCACTTTTCAGAAAAGATTACCTGTAAATTTCACCCAACGTTCGAAAAGCATTTCTTTCATTGAGTAAGATGACAAGAATCCAAAAAATCTGAGGCGGTTAGAAAAATTCTTCGTAAAAATTTTAACCGTCCACTATTTTCATACGTAAGAAACATGAATCTTGAATTGATCGTAGTAGTATGTTTTTTTGTAAGGAGGTTCTAGTTACTTCAGTCATATGAATAAATCACAGTAAGATTCTCAATAATATGTTTATTAATTCTCTATAAATATTGAATTGATTCCGTCATTACTGAAAATCCATGACTAAACTAAAAGAACTGAATCACATGAAAATAGCTATTGGACAATTTATTAAAATTCAATTCAGCTATAAAAAGGCATGATGCTTTCTCCTTCATAACGTTTTGCTATTAAAGTTCCATAAAAGAAAGTAGGTCCACATTTTGCCTTTGACTGATGCATACTGTCAGTATGCATCAGTTCAGTATGATACTGAACTCCAATTTTTCTCGGATGCTACAAGGTTAGGTAATCACAACCTTTTCAGTTTTCTGATAACATGTCAATCTTTATGGAAACAAATGGATATCTTTTTTTCAAAATCGGGTGGCATATGCCAACGGATACTCCATCCACTTGAGATAAAATCTGAAGAGAGGTTTGTCGAGCTTCTGTCACCATGTTTTCATTATTACTGAACTCTGGAGTTTTCTTTTTTGGTATACCACTTCCTTTTTTGTTTGAACATACCTGTTTCGTCAACACATCGCAAAACAGTACAATGGAAAAATTCATTCTTAATAATGTACAGCAACATAGGCTTCAATGAAGTCGCCGGAACAAAATATTTCCATTTTCCTTCAATTTTCTTTCCAATTTTGAAGTAGAATTCAATAGTGAAAGTCTTTCACACGTCCGTAAAAACCATCTTTATAATTTGCTGATAATTTTAATTCAACAACAACCCAAAATGCTAAAATGACAGTTTACCTGGAAAATAGTAAAGCACGAGCTAAGAATTACGTTTAGACACGAAATGTCGACGTTCAAAATTCCATAGCCTACTTGACGACGAATTTTTTTGAACGCACGTTATATACTCCATTCACTTTCATTTTAGCACTCGGTTGGCCATGGAAGTTTGACACATTTCACTCTGTATAGTACGAAAATGTGGGGTTATGACGCTTGTCAAAATATTTTTGGGTTTTAAATGAACGCTATGCTGCCCGTTCTACGTAAAAGTTTCTGTCATTACGTATTTTATCACAATGTCGAATCTCACAACTCAATTTTCATTTTATCTGTGAAGTTTGAAGTTCGCATTAGTTTGCATTATGGTTGTATAGAAATAATTCAAGTGAATATCACAATCTGGGTTGACATAACGGATATCTTTGGGTAAACTTCGTCCATTTTGTGCGATAACTCATAAGTTAACTGGAATGAAGTTATTACAGAGCGCACTCATTTTCATCCTACTTACATCATTCTGAATTTTCCGTATATTGACTTGATTTACGAAATATGGAAAAATATGTGAATTTTTTACCGTTTTGTAGGATGGCTACTGGAAACGATCTACTTGGATAGCTGGTGAGCCATAAACGAAAATGTGTGTCAGTGTTCTCAGGAACTATCACCTCATCACAAATTCTATCCAGTTCTCTCATCCAACTCTCAGCCAGATGACAGTTTTGCAGGACAACCCATTGGCCAGTTTGAAGTGCAGTATTAATCATACCTGATGCTATTGGACCCTAAAAATGAAATAAATATTTTCACCTTTTGTTATTTGAACTTGGACTAGTTGTTTTATTTTTACGAAAGATAATTTCTTGGCTTTATTAGGACGTTTGTGGTATCAAACATGATGTTCCAGGTGTAACTGAACCGTTAGGATTCGTTTCTACTTCATTGTTGATGGCACACATAAATTTAAAATTTTAGTGATCTCAATAACAATTCAAAGAGACAATTAAAATTCGAATCAATTTGGAAACCTTGCCTATGAAGTATAACAGAAAGGGGGGCTTATTGTTGATATTTATCATTACAGCAGAACATTCGAAAGAAATCAGTATGCTCATATATACAAAGTCCGTTATTTCCCTAAAAAAACCTATTTGACAGTCACTGACATAAAGAGCAGTACCACCATGCTTGCCACTACCTCGACAGAAATATGAAATTAATTGAAAATTACTCATACAATATGCTGGTAGTAAAAGGTTTGATTTCCAGTGCTCCGTGACAGCAAGGATGTGACAATTTTGTTTGTTAACAAAATATTCTAATCGATTCCAACTATTTTCGATGGACTGAAGATTAATATGAATCAATTTGACGGTGGTTTCTTGATTAGATGAAATAAAAAATTGTTTATTCTTGCCCCCTCCGGCCATAAATCAGGACTGTTTACTTTGTCGAAGTCTGCAGACATTACTGACACTTTGAATGATGATAGTCTTCAGATGGTTTGATCGAAGTTTGGTACACTTAACATCTTTGAAATTTCTATCACTGAGATACTTAATGATCTTTTCAGGAGCAACATTTGGATCGAGGTTACTAACGTGTGTATGTGAGAAAGGTGTCACTGCTTTGAATTCTTCAGTTTTCTCTGTGCCTAGCATACTTTGTCTAAGTCTTTTCAACTTCTTTTTCGGGATGACAGGACTGAATTCTTCGAGATTTGCACTTTTTAATGTAGTTATTTTTGTTGACTCAAAAATCGTTGACTTCAACCCATTAGCGCCGCAATAAATTTTTTTTCGTCAAAATGTCTCCATATTTTGGGAAAAAAAGATGAATAGACCCACTAACACTGGCCTCCAGGAAAATGCCTAGCCGACTGACTACCGAGCATAAAAACATTCACGATTGCCTCTTTCTCATTCGATTTTGACCAGAAAGCGCCAGAGAATGGGGTTGTATTTTGCGATCCCATACGGTATCCGTAGGCGCTGTAATCGCTGTAATCGCCGAAACATATGTCGATTACAAGTTATAAAATCTGAATACCTGAAGTTTTATTGTGCTCTAAACCCAAGAAAATTGCACCTAAAATATATATATATATATTATATATATATATCATTCATTCATTATGTTGGGTTTCTAGGTTAGAATTAATAAAACGAGCTATTGAAAAAAATTGGGAGATTATAAAACAACACACACAAATACCTAAGGTTGAGTTCATACAAACAATAGAGTATATAACAAATAACAGCTATTTTCAATATGAGGAATATTTTTACAAACAAATTGAAGGTCTAGCCATGGGCAACCCAATATCAGGCACGTTGGCGCAGTTGGCACTGGAGTTGATAGAGGAGGAAATTATGAGAGAATATAAGACAACATTTTACAAACGCTACGTAGATGACTGTCTAATTGTAACAACACCAACGGAAATACAAACGATCTTAAATCGCTTCAACAGTGTACATGTATCATTACTGTTCACACTCGAAGAGGAAGAAAACAACAGCTTAAACTTCTTGGACATGACACTGATAAGAAAAAATGATGAACTATTGACCCGATGGCACAGAAAGGAACAGAACACAAATCACATCTTAGATTACAACTCCTAACACCATCACTGACAAAAGAAGAGCACAGCCATTGGATACATAGACAGAGCGTTAAAACTTACATCACCGACACTCCGGAAGAAAACATTAATAGAAGTGAGGGAACTCTTGATCAAAAACCACTACTCTGAAACATTCATAAAAAAACTCATAAAACAAAGGACACACCGACTCTACAACACACAATATACAAAGAAACCAACAACGGAGACCACAGTGCGAATACAATTACCATTTATACAGGGACTGTCGCAGAAGATGAACAATATAATTAAACCGTACAACCGTGAAATAGTATATAGGCCATGTAATCAAATCAGTAGTGTGTTTAGCAAATTGAAAGCACCAACACCCAAAACCAAAAAATCACAAGTCGTGTATAGTATACCATGCAAGGACTGTGACAAACAGTACGTAGGACAGACTTCACAAAGACTAAAAGACAGACTAAACGCACATAAATACACGAAGAACGCTACCACAGCTCTTAATAAACATAAAAACACAAGCAAACATGAGTTCAATTACGAAGACACAAAAATTTTGGGAATCGAACCTCAACAAAAACGTAGAGAAATATTAGAAATGATCCATATTCAGATAAATAGCGAAAATGTAGTAAACGACAAACAAGACACGAAAAACCTAAGTCATATATATATGCCATTGTTGCGAAGACCATCAAATGAAAGAAGAAGACAAGACTCTGCTGACATACAAAACAATGACATGGTTGACAAGACAATACACAACAGACGAAACCAAAACGGTGATGAAAACATAAAGTAGGATATTTACACAATCATGATTTTATTATATTAATTTTTTGTTGTTTTTAGATGTAATGTATACTGAAGAAGGCATACGCCGAAACGTTTATACACAATAAATGAACAATACAAAAGTAATCCTAACCTAGAAACCCAACATAATGAATGAATGATACATATAAAATACTAGGTAAAAAACAAAACGTTATACTATATATATATATATATATATATATATATATATATATATATATATATATATATATATATATATATAAATTCGACGATAAGGGTCTATCGACTCTTATAACTACAGTGATTATATATATATATATATATATATATATATATATATATATATATATATATATATATATATATATATATATATATATATATATATATATGCAATAGTTAAGGGGTGTGGGAAATTAAAGAGCGTGATTTAGGTCTCTCTCTTCTTTATTTCATTGTCAACGTTTCGATCCTGGTTAGGATCTTCTTCAGGACTCTACAAACATGTTATATAGTCAATAACTATTCAAAATCGGATGAGACATCAGAATACCTACCGAAATACAGAGGTGGGTGGGTTGATTGGTTGTGGAACAACCCAAATTTCTTAAAAATATGCTCAATGCTCAATGATGCGAGGACAATGTGTAGACAAACAATTACAATTATCATATCCAGTCGGATCAACAGGTGCAAAAGCCGGTATAGTAAAGTGGGGTTAGCGTTAGCAACAGCAGAGTCACAGACAGGTAGTGACAACTGCAACCACAGAGTATTATCTTTTCTTCCTTTAACTATGAAAGGCAACAAAAATCTTTATGGCGTGCACTGATCAAACGTTACTCTCACTAACCTTGTGTATGTTCAATGCTCAGTGCAGGCCAATTTACAAATTCCAATTACAATTACAATTTCCTGAGGTGTGGGGGGAAAAATGAACATGTAATGCGCATCCACCAGGAGTTACTCTCACTAACCCTGTAGCACGCCTAGTGAAAACCTGATTAAAGATCACATTTTTTCAAATGTACATCACATTTTAAAAACTTTAAAAAATTTAAAAAATTATTACAACTCAAATCCAGAGGTGCGAGGGGAAATGAATGTACAATGCGCATCCACCAGGAGCTACTCTCACTAACCCTGCAGAATGCTGCAGAACGTTGATCAAAAAACCACATGTTTTTTTTTTTCTTAAAATGAAGATGTGAAAGCAAAAGCACATCCATCAGTGCTCATCAATCGAAAGCCACTCGCAACCTTTGTGGGATGCTCATTTAGATGTCGTTTCTTAATTTATATTTTATAAGTTATTATCAGTCGCTAATTATTGTCCAATTCACTCTCACTGAATTCTTAATTTAAAATCAGTCGCGATCAATATGTTTAGCCACAAATTCACTGTCACTGAATTTGGTGGACAATCACTCACGACGGTCAACCGATTCCTGACCTGCTGCCGTCAGAAAGCACTCCGTCACTGGATACACTTCGTGGTCTTGATGGGTCAACTTCATTGACCTGGTCGAAGTGGATTAGGTAGGAATAGATGCTGCTGATGTGGTTTACATCTCTTCTGTAATTCATGGCATTGGGGTGGCGCTTGATGTGGTACATTTCCAAAAAGGAACGCTTTCCTCCATTGCGTTCGCAATCTAGGACCCTAGTGGCCTCATAGTCCATTAAGTGGTCTCTATCTCTGCTGTGGTCTGCCAAGGCACATATCTTATTGGGGTTCTTGATATCGCTTCTATGTTGAGCCAACCTCTTCTTAAGCTGTTGCGACGTCTGTCCAATATAGATTTCATTACACATCGAACATGGAACAGAATATATCACTCCACTTTTGTGGAATGTGCTTACGCTATCTTTTATCCTACTATGGAGTCTGTCAATCTTGAACTCTGGTTTGGGGATCAACTGATGTCTCATCCGATTTTGAATAGTTATTGACTATATAACATGTTTGTAGAGTCCTGAAGAAGATCCTAACCAGGATCGAAACGTTGACAATGAAATAAAGAAGAGAGAGACCTAAATCACGCTCTTTAATTTCCCACACCCCTTAACTATTGCATATAATCGACTCTGGGAATTATCCGTTCATATATATATATATATAATCACTGTAGTTATAAGAGTCGATAGACCCTTATCGTCGAATTTATATATATATATATATATATTTTTTTTTTTTTTTTTTTTTTTTTTTTTTTTTTTCACCGCCTACACGGGTTGGTAAGTGAGAGTGCCGAGCACAGATGCCAAGATACTCTCACAGGCTTGTCAGGAACTTCCTCACTGTTCTGGCCGTTCCCAGGATGACTTCCTTTTGAGCTAGGCTGACGAGTTTCTCTTCGAGTCCTAGCCTTAGGGTGTTTTCCGGTAGATGTGATTCGACCAACCCATTCACAGACAGAATTAGGGGGATGACAGATGTTGTTTTTAGCCTATATATCTCCTTCATCTCAAATGCAAGGTCATGATACTTGGTAAGTTTATCGGTGTACGCTCTCTCCATATTATCATCCGCGGGGATTGTTACATCGATGATCTTGACCTCACTCTTTTCACGATCCAACAGGACGATATCGGGTCTGTTGTGCTGTACCGGCCTATCGGTTATTATTGATGTGTCCCAGTACAGCTTGTATCTATCGTTCTCCAGAACCTCACTTGGCAGGTAAGTATGATTTTGAACTATATCCTTTATTAATCCAATGGATCTTCCGATTGCCTGGTGGTATATCTTACAAACTGCGTTGTGACGTTCCAGGTATTCTCTTGGAGCCAATATGGGGCAAGAGGAGGTAATATGTTGGATATGTTCAGTAGCCTGGTTGCATCTCCTGCATTGATCGGTCGGTAAGTTCTGCCCCGCGATGCGCTTTAGGAAAGCTCTAGTGCCAACAACCTGGTCCTGCACTGCTAGAATTCGGCCTTCAGTCTCGGGAAACAGGTACCCAGATGTAAGGTAAGTTGTCGATTCCTTTTCATTCACTGATTTACTTTTCAGGTTTTTTGGGTACCTGCCATGCAATGGCTTAGAGTACCATTCCTCTCGGAGTTTCTCCACAGTAACACCCAGCAGTGGCGTGGTTGCAGATGACAAATGCAATGGTGTAATGTTTTCATCCGCTTCGCATATTGTCTTTTTGAAAGGTGAGTTGTTGTTATTCAAGAAATATTCTCTGAGGCTGCTCACTACTCGGTCATAGGCTATAGCTAGGTGTTGCATACCTCTGCCACCTTCTTTTCGTGGGATGTATAATCTGTTAACGGAGGCGTGCGGGTGGTGGACGCCAAATTTTGTTAACGTTGTTCTTATTTTTGTGCTGAGTTCATCGATTTCAGTTCGGGACCATCCTATTACACCAAACGAGTACACCACGCTAGGTAGTACCCACGAGTTTATTGCACTGAACAGCGCCCCAGAGTTAAGTTTCGCCTTCAATACAAGCCGCAGTCTTTTCAATAATTTTTCTTTCAGGGAGCTCTTCACGTCCTTGGACCTTATTTCGAGCGCTTGCTGTACGCCAAGATATTTATACGATTCTTGCGGACCTAGATGGGGCAGCTCCTCCTCGCCGGTAAGTATATTACTGTCACCTTCTATGATCTTTCCACGTTTGACATGAATCACCGCGCATTTTTCCACTCCCATTTCCATACGTATTGCTCGACTGAAGGATTTGACGATGGTGAGCAGCTTCTTGAGCTCTTCCGCATTGCGGGCGTACAGTTTCAAATCGTCCATATATAAACTGTGGCTGATTCTGACATTCCGCACTTTGTCCAGTATGTACCCATATTTGTTGTTGTTGAGCATTTGACTGAGCGGGTTCAATGCCAGACAAAACCACAAGGGACTCAGAGTATCCCCCTGAAAGATGCCTCTTTTGATTTTAATTTCAGCCGTTTTGTACTCCCCACTCGTTGTTTTTACAATTAGATTTGTGCGCCAGGTTTGCATGAGATGTTCAAGCAAATTTACTACCTGTTCGGGTACACCATATAGTTTCAAGACCTCAAGCAGCCAGGAATGAGGCACGGAGTCGAAGGCCTTTTTATAGTCTATCCATGCCATGGATAAATTGCGTAACTTTCTACTGGCTTGCTTGGTGATAACGCTATCAATTACCAGGAGCTCTTTACAGCCCATTGCATTCCTACGACATCCATTTTGCTCTTTTGCAAGTATGTTGTTTGCATTAACGTGTTTCCACAGATGACGGGTTATGGTGCCTGTTAATATCTTATAAATAGTAGGTAAGCAGGTAATTGGTCTATATTTTTTGGGGTCCTGGGCACAGTTCTCTTTTGGTAGCATATTAGTAGCACCCAGGGTGAAAAACTCAGGGATCTTGGTTGGGTCATCCAATGCCTCTTGCAGAGCAGATCTCAGAGCAGGTTTCAAGCTAGAGAAATGCTTCCACCAATAATTGTGGATTTTGTCCACTCCTGGGGCCGACCAATTACTCAATTTTTTCAGTACATAGCTAAGATCTTGTTCAGAGACTCGGATTGGCTGCATACTATATATATATATATATATATATATATATATAAATCTATATCAATAACGGGTTATTGGATGAGAAAGGACTGCAATTATGTGAAACTCATTTATTCATCGTCGACGTTTCGGCTCATGTCTGAGCCTTCTTCAGGACTCTACAAGGTAATAATAATATGTTATAATACAATGTATAACACATCAACATGAGACTTACTGAATAGTCGAGGTTAAAATTATTTCTAGCATCAAAACAAGTCAACAAGTAGTCAGCAGAAGGCAACATATATCACAACAGGTGAAAAGCCATATGAATAGAATTGTTAGGCACCAAAAGTCAGTATATTCTAAAATCAAATTTCTTAAATTTCAGAAAGAAGTACGAAAATTGCACATATGCAACGTTGGTGGAAACAATACAATTGAGGTTACATCACAGAACACATGATACAATACATGAATAATTCTTTTTCTTTGTATATCAACCAGAATCAACTGACACATCTCGGACAACATTATTATGTCTGTATGTAAATAAAAAGGAATATATATTACTGATATTTTCAATGTCCTTTCTAGAATTCATCACATTTTTGGTTCCTTTAATATGAAACATTTCTAAGAACGATCGCTTGTTTAAATTCCTTTCGAACTCCAATATCTTAGTCGAGTTATAATCCATTACATGTTTGGTTTTTCTACAGTGCTCAGCAAGAGCACAAATTTTTTTTTGGGATTTTTTATGTCGCTTTTGTGTTGAGTAAGTCTCTTCTTAACTTGTTGGGAGGTATTCGGATCACCCATGGGGATGAAATTGAGTCCCATTATTGCGAGAATGGTGATGGACTACCTGCTTGATGCTGTAATAGCTTTGATACCATTTTTGATCCCTATCATAAAAAAATATGTTGATGACATATTTTGTGCGGTTCCTGCTGATCAGATCCAGTTCGTCCTTGATAGTTTTAACAGTTTCAATCAGCATATTAAGTTCACAATAGAGGAAGTAACAAACAATTCTGTTCCCTTTCTTGACACAAGAGTGATAAGAACAAGTGATAATAAATTAAAGATTGATTGGTTCAGAAAGAGCAGTAGCTCTGGTAGATATATCAACTTCTTATCAAGTCATCCTCTGAAACAAAAGATTAATCTGATTATTGGTATGAAAGAGAGAATCAGTAGAATTTCTCATCCAACTCTCCTAATGAAGAATTTGAAAATCTTTTATGATTTAATTGTAAAGAACGGATATCCTAGAGCAATGTGCAGCAAATTAATTTTTAATACATCTGCACGATTGCAATCGGGTGATATGTCACAAAGTTTGGGTGATGCAAGAGGTGGTGGAAACGGATCTCAACTCGAAGTCTCAACACCGATTACTTATGCATCTTTACCAGCTATACCTGATGTTACTCATAAGTTGATCAATCTGTTAAAGGAACCTAGTTTAAAAATAGCAGTAAAGAATCAATTTAGTATAGCCGGTCTTTATTCTACTGTTAAGGATAGGATTGATAAAATGAAGATGAGGGGAGTTGTGTATCATGTTCCATGCTTGTCATGTAATTTAGGCTACATAGGCCAAACCTCCCAACAAGTTAAGAAGAGACTTACTCAACACAAAAGCGACATAAAAAATCCCAAAAAAATTTGTGCTCTTGCTGAGCACTGTAGAAAAACCAAACATGTAATGGATTATAACTCGACTAAGATATTGGAGTTCGAAAGGAATTTAAACAAGCGATCGTTCTTAGAAATGTTTCATATTAAAGGAACCAAAAATGTGATGAATTCTAGAAAGGACATTGAAAATATCAGTAATATATATTCCTTTTTATTTACATACAGACATAATAATGTTGTCCGAGATGTGTCAGTTGATTCTGGTTGATATACAAAGAAAAAGAATTATTCATGTATTGTATCATGTGTTCTGTGATGTAACCTCAATTGTATTGTTTCCACCAACGTTGCATATGTGCAATTTTCGTACTTCTTTCTGAAATTTAAGAAATTTGATTTTAGAATATACTGACTTTTGGTGCCTAACAATTCTATTCATATGGCTTTTCACCTGTTGTGATATATGTTGCCTTCTGCTGACTACTTGTTGACTTGTTTTGATGCTAGAAATAATTTTAACCTCGACTATTCAGTAAGTCTCATGTTGATGTGTTATACATTGTATTATAACATATTATTATTACCTTGTAGAGTCCTGAAGAAGGCTCAGACATGAGCCGAAACGTCGACGATGAATAAATGAGTTTCACATAATTGCAGTCCTTTCTCATCCAATAACCCGTTATTGATATAGATTCATAATAAGAGTTGGAGTTACCGATTTGTGTATATATATATATATATATATATATATATATATTTATATATATATATATATATATATATATATATATATATATATATATATATATATATATATATATATATATATATATATATATATATATATATATATATATATATATATATATATATATATATATATATATGAACCCGTAGTTCGTTGTTACCTCCGTTAAGTTCATTGGGCGACCTGACCTCCGGGTGAAGGAGTTTTTTAATTGGAATAATTTTTGCTTATATATGTAGAGGGGAAGGTAAATAACAGGGGTACCTAAAGAGGGGAAAAGATTTTCATTGAAAAATTTTTCTCTAAACGAATCAGACCTTACTACCTCCGCATATATTTCTTATTAGTAGTGCGCTCTCACCTCCCGCAACGTTGTCAGATTTCAGGAGGACAGAAAGTAGGGCAGCTTGAATTCTACTCATATACAGCTGCTCTTCCGATTCATTCACGCATACTGAAACCTGTAAATAGTTCGAGAACGATACTGATATTAATAAACTTCATACGCTAATAATTGATTGATAAGGATTCGGAGTAAATGAATTTGGACAGAAATTATTATCTTTTCTTCACGAATATCAACAGTTTTGAATAAGTATGCTATGTCTACGATACTTCGTCCGATAGGGGAGTTTAATACCGTATAGGTCCTAAAATGAATGATACATGACAATGAAATTTTTCGTTACATATGAGATTAATTCCAAAGACAATTTTACCGAATTTGTTCTGGTATGAAATAGTTATCTAAATTTTGGGCATTATATTCACGACATGAGGAACTCCATTGAAATGTTTTTCCCGAATGAATCAACAAAGATATACGTTTTACTTTCAGCTTCTATACTTCATTCACTTTCATTTTAGCACAGGATTAGCCATGGAAATTGAATACCTTTCACTCTGTATGGTACGAAAATGTTGGGTTAAGACGCTTGTCAAAACATTTTTGAGTTTTAAATAAATGCTACGTAGTCCGTTCTACGTGAGACTCTCAGTAATTACGTATTTCATCACAATGTCAAATCACTTCGGAAAATATTGCGTCGAAAATATGTAACGAACATAATTGACATTTATACAAACTGATTGAAGACATACCAAATCTATTTATTTACATGGAAAATACAAGTAATCAGTAGCTTGAGGAGAGTTACTGTTGTTTATTTTCTTTGGCTGAAGGCTGAAGACGTTACATCAGTTGTAGAATTCAAAAAAATCAACCCGAGGATGAAATGCATTTGATGCAGTGTTAGCATTGAATTGAATACTCATAGGTGGTAGGGAATGGGTATCTCTTGAAGAAATGAACGGATAATTACGAGAATGTTGAATTCCTCAACAAAAATCATCTTGCGTGAATGGTAGTCAAAATAATTGAAAGAAGTTTGAAGCAACAGGAGCTTCACCTTCAAACAAAACAACTGCCTAGTATTCATGTCTGTTTATTTTCAGTACATTGATATAATAATTATAATTATACAGGGTGTGGCGTAATGAATGGATAATATGGAGCCTGCGGGTAGAGTACTCTATGGGGGTTCAAATAAATATATTTTACGTTTGGCAAAATTGCCTTGGTTTTCGAGATATTGGGGATTTTCGATGAATCACCCCAAATAATAATAATAACTGGATATTGACATTTTTCATCATAGCGGTTCAAAAGAAACTCCTTGATTTAATGGCATTTCTTAATTGCTCGAGGAGTCTTTTGAAATTTTTCACTACACAGGGTGTTTCACAAGTAAACGGACAAACGAAAACCGTGAATAGAGGGCATTGAGCTCAGTTCAAAAACACCTCATATGTGTGTCTTAGACATTCCGTTTCCGATATAGAGAGGAGTTTATTCAAATTTCCCTAATTTTTGTTCGGCCATAACTCCAAATATTTTAGTTGGATTCGGCTAAAAATTCATTATCCGCTTAAACTTCTAAGTTTCAATAAAACAGAACATTAAAAGTTGACGAACACAGGACCGGACTCATTGAGGATATATTCAAATTTAAACTCATGCAAAACACTCTGTTTGTAGTTTTTCTCGTCATAATTTTGAATTTTTCAGGTATCTTCATTGATTTTCTCAAAATCAATGAAACTTTGGTATGCCTTTTCAGATTATTTCTAATGAATAATTGTTTGATCCTGAAATGTCTGGAAAAAACAGCGCTGCATATTGACTTTTACTTCACATTAATTAATGGGATGAATATGATCGCCAATCAACTGAGGAAATCTAAAAATGGAATTGGAAATGTTCAACTGAATTTTTTCGTTCTCAATATATGTCTTGCATTTGTTTTTGATATTTATAGCATATCTGGTTATTCAGATAAGTGATTAACAGTGATAATAAGCTTTATTATTGATAATAAACAAAAATAAAAAAAACTACCCTATCATGATCATGAAAATAATAATTATAATTCGATATCTTCCGAATGAATCGCTTTTTATGGACAACGTGGAACTGAAGTAATTTTCCGAACTGATTTTCACCTCATTTGGTCTTTTAGTGAAGGTAATGATTGGCACTTCGAATAAGTGTGATAAATGCACTTTCGAATTCTTTACTGATTCCGTTATAGTCATTATTGGATCTATGGAAATCTATGGATTGTTCTGGTCTTATTACAATTTGTTATTGAAACATTGATGATATTCATGCACCAGCAAAAGTATTTATCAGTATTTCAGGTCATTTTATTAGAAGGGTAGGACCACAATACTGGACTGCTAGATCTCCAGATCTGACACCCCGCGATTTCTTTCTTTGTTTTTATTCACACAACTAGTTGTCCATAGAAAAATAGATTCATTCTGAAGATCAAGTTTTAATTTTTAGTTTCAACATAGCGTAGTTTTTCGATCCATATTTGGGTATCATCAATTTTGAAACATTTTATCCTTGTGAAAGAGTATTTTGAAGACCGAATATGGTATAATTGTTGAACACATTCAACAGAATATTCTTCGAAAAAAAATCAATTAAGGCTTTCTAAATACATTTTCATGAAGTGCTCTATTCCTTAGAGGCGTCTGACCAAAACAATTATTTCTAGAACATGATCAACAGGTGGGGCAACCCAAAAATCAATTCATTTTGAGACAATAATAATGCAGATAACAAAAAAGTTGAAATTATGATTAAAAAACTACATACACGGTGTTTTTATGAGTTTGAAGTTAAGTAAAGCCTCACTGAGCCCGGTCCAGATTTTTGTCGAATTTTAATGCTCTGTTTCAATGAAATTAACAACTCAAAGCTAATTATAAATTTTCAGTCGACTTGATCAGAATTTCAGGAGTTATAGCCAAACGGAAATTCGAGAAATTTCAAAAAACCCCGAAGAAACCTATATATAGGGTGCCCCAAAACTATTGAATCAAACGTCACACCACGATAGAGTAGATCAAATACTATCGAATGACACCAACATTAGTTGAGCGAAAATGTACCGTTTCTAAAAAAACCTAACCTAAAGTTGCCGATTTTCGAACTATTTTTTCAGTCACAAGGCCAATTTGTTATTAAGGATAGCGTTTTTCTCCCATATTATCACCCCTGTTTATTCTGAGTATCAAAAATCATGTAGAAAAAACAATTGTTTTAATTTACATTTACTTAGGTTATGGTTATCGATTAACTACTTAAAATAATTTCAATTAGGGGAGATGAAACAATAATATTACTTCAATATAATTTAAAATCGATATCCTTTTTCACAAACTGGCCCTGTTATTAAGAAAAATAGTTCGAAAATCGGCAACCTTATGTATTTTAATAAAATTCTGATTATTTTGGAAACGGTACATTTTCGTCGAACTAATGTTGGTGTCATTCGATAATATTTGGTTTACTCTATCGTGGTGTGACGTTTGATTCACTAGTTTTGGAACACCTTGTATATGGTATGATTCTGAACTCAGCTCAATGCCCTCTATTCACGGTTTTCATTTGTCTGTTTACTCGTGAAACACCCTGTATACTCCTTGTACTCTGAAAATTTTAAAACGAATGCCCTCACCGTCATATGAAATTCTTCTTGTTGTAAGAACCGTTCATCCTTTCACCCAACGCCGACCCTAGTTACATGGCCCGTTGAAAACGAAATCGGCATCTGTTTACTGCAAAACACGTGTTAATGCTGATACGAAGGGTTCAAACTTTTCTACCTGATTCGAGCTTTTTAGGAACGAATTGCTCAAGATGCCGAGTTCGAATAACATTTCGTTTTGCGTGTTATATTGGATAAAATTGAATTTATTGCATGGATGATTCGAGAATTATTGATGTCCAGAATGCTCCAGAATGATGAAAATTTTCAGATTTCATTGAAATTCTTGCGAAAATTATCTCGTATATTTTCAAGTTTAGATTTTAATTCATTCAGAACTTTGAAGTTCGGCAAATAATGATGTAAATGATATAGATAACAGTCAATCACATTTCCTTCAGCGCAGTTGTTGTTTTGAAGAAAAAGCAGTAGATTCTCGCAAAATCCGAAACTCTACATGTATAGCAGTTGTTCAGTTCGGGATTAAAGTTTATCCTAGATTGATTTTGACATTTCAGTTCAGTTCTGTCAGATTATCTAGGATCATCTTAAATCTCTGCCTCATCCTGAACTGAACAACCGGGCCTTATAGTAATATCAACGTAGCATTCATTAAGTCGGTATATTATTGGAATAATACTGTAACGTTTTCTTCGTTGAATAAAACGTCCAACTTATTAAAATTATTTATTTACACTTAATACACTTATAACTCACAAACTAACTATTTCACTACTATTTATTTCCACTCGTATTTATTTCCATTAGTCGCTTGCACTTTGAACTATCACTGTACTTGTACTTCTTGCCTACCTGCTCCTCCGCTGGGCTTATATAGGCGCCGGAAACATTCAGGTACCTTCGCGAACCTTTCGCGATTCTTCTAGAAGGAAGCGACCGCCCTGGTTCTCGAAAGGTCCGACCGCAAGGGCCGGACTGGTTACACTGTCCCCTCCTTAAGCCTGTTCTGTCCCAGAACAGATTTAGTGAATTTCTCCGAGGACCGTGGCGAAACTTGCACTCATCACCATTCCTACAGTAGCCATTCTGATGGAAGTAGCACTCCACAGTTTTTCCAGGCTCCCTGGCCTGCTTTGGGTCGAAACTGCACACCAGGATCCTTATACCAGTCCCCTGAAATACCACCTCCAGCATGCTTCGCACAACTCGCCAATTTAGCTGGTCCAATCCACAACCGAGCTTGGGAACAGCTAATTTCCTAACCCCAAAGCGTTGAAGGTCTTCTTTCAAGCTATGCAGTGCCGTCCATAGATTCTGATAGGTTGGCTTCTGATAGGAATGTTGCTTCGTGACTAGGTGATAAATGAACCGACCTTCAGCCTTCAATTTCAAAACTTTTCCGATTCTTGGCTGCTGTAGCAATAGTTGTTCCTGACGTCCAAATTTATTTCTGAATACTCTTGCTATTCCTTTGCTCATACGAAGGTCCTCCGCTACGCAATGAGCGAGAGAGTATTCCTTAGACACGGTGAAGAGATCTTGATGTACTTCCTGTGTAACGCCGAACCGTGCAACGCGTGTCTTACCATAACAATCCATAAACTCCTGGTAATCGCTGCTACCTTGCATCGGGGCTTCCACAAGACGTACTTCTTCTTCGTCCTGCGCGTACGGGGCTAATCGGTTGAAATGGACAACCTTTGGTTTTCCTCTGGGGAGCTTCCTTATCCGGTAAACTACATCATTTATCCTCTTGATTATTTCATACGGTCCCTCCCACTGTCTCTGCAGCTTTGGTGAAAAACCTTTCTTCCTTTGTGGATTATGTAGCCACACCAGATCCCCAGTGGTGAATCCACCTTCAATAGCCTTGATGTCGTAGCGCATTTTCATTCGGTCACTTGCTTGCTGCATTTGATTGCGCACCTTGCCATGAATGTAATCCAGCTTGTTCCTTAATTTACTAACGTAGTCCTCCCCAGCTACGTCTTCTCCAGGCTTACATCCAAACTCTAAGTCGCAAGGCAGTCTTATTTCTCGGCCGAACATTATACTGGTTGGAGTTTCCTTGGTAGATTCTTGAACCGAAGATCTATATGCCATGGTGAATAGATGTAAATATTCATCCCAATCCCGCTGGTGATCAGAAACTACTTTGGCTAGATGTTTTCCCATGGTCCGATTCATTCGTTCGACCATGCCGTCTGATTGTGGATGAAGAGGTGTAGTTCTTGTTTTGTGAATTCCCAATTTGCTGCATACTTCTTGGAATAACTTCGATTCGAAATTTCGGCCTTGATCACAATGCAGCTCCAGAGGTATTCCAAATCTGCAGAAGAATTCTCTGACCAATTTATCAGCTACCGTACTTGCCTCTTGATTAGGAATACCGTAGGCTTCCACCCATTTCGTGAAATAGTCCATCGCTACCAAAATGTACTTGTTTCCATGGTCTGTTTCGGGAAAGGGGCCAGCGATGTCGATAGCTACTCGTTCCATGGGAGATCCGACGTTATATTGCTTCATTGGTGCTTTTCCTCTACCATAAGGTCCGTTAGCAGCAGCGCAAACCTTGCATCTTCTACACCAATCTTTAACGTCCCTCTTACAATTTGGCCAATAGAATAGCTGCCTGACTTTTTCCAACGTCTTAGTTATCCCGAAATGTCCACCTGAAGTTCCATTATGTAGTCTGGTCAGAATGTCTGTCACACGGCTCTTCGGCACAATCAACTGAAGTCTTTGCTCAGTTCCATCTTCATTTTCCCAACAACGTTTCAGAAGACCTCCATCAATCTTCAGCGTTTCCCATTGTGCCCAATACGACTTTATAATCTGGCTCAGTCTGGATACTTCTTCCCAAGTAGGTCGTCTACCGCTCTTCTTCCAACTCAGGATTACTTTCAAGTCGTTATCTTCCTCTTGTGCTCTTTGAATTTCTTCAGGTAACCAGTCGTCTTCGATTACGGTGGTCCGCCTTAAATCGATCTTTTCTTCCAGGCGCGAACAATGGCTGGAATTCTGGGGACACTCGATGGTTTTGGTCGAGCCATTGTCTACCACAGCGACTCCTCTTATTTTCCCAGCTGTAGCCCTTTCAAATTCTGGACGATTTTGCTTGAAATACCTCCTTTTGTTGCAGTTCCAGCACACAGCATCCTTTTTCCTAGCAAGCAATATTCTGCGGACTTTTTCTCTGACAATCTCCTCAACAGATCGATCTGTTTCTTGCTCTTGTCTTACACGAAGGTGTCCTCTATGCGACGCTTGCTTCGCTGCCTCAATTTCCAAAGCCTGGGCTAAGGCATCATCTATGGTTCTAGGGCGTGCTAGTCTCAGGGCTTGTTGTATTTCGCTATCCCTTATCCCATCCACGAATGTCTGGATTGATAGCTGTTCCAGGAAGCTATCTGGGGCAGATGGATAAGCTAGCCTGACTAATCTCGCCACATCAGCTTCAAACTCTTGGAGATTTTCCCCTGTTTTCTGCACTCGGTTCTTTATTTGTGCATGGTATACTTGTTGTAGATGAGCATCACCATATCTCATCTGAAGTTTCGATGTAAGAACTTCGTAACAGGCTTGTTGGCTCTCCGGAATCGTTTGCAGAATGTTGAGCGCCTCTCCTCGTAGAGCTATTATTAATGCCGTGGCTTTTTCGTTATCGTTCCAATTGTTTGCCAGCGCAGCAGCTTCAAACTGTTTTTGGTAAGTTGACCAGGGTATTTTTCCATCAAAAGTTGGAGGCTTGATCTTCATTCTACTACCTTCGCCGTCATTTTCCGCTTTCGCTGTGCTGTAGGGTGTTGCAGCCAGAATATCTGTTCTGTTTGACATTCTTTTCAAGGAATCTATCAATTTGGAATGATGTTCAATTATTCCTGCCATTTCCTCCAATTTTCCATTAACGTCGTCATAAACTTTGTCAAACTTTTCATCAACTCTTTCATAAACTTTGTCAAACTTTCCATGAACACTTTCATAAACTTCGTAAAATTTCTCGTTCACTATATCAAACTTCTCGTCTACTTTTTCAAATTTTTCATTTATGGTTTCCAGTTTCTTATCCAATTTATCTGTAAGTTGACTCACCACATCATTACAATTTTCCTTAATCTGGTCCATTTTCTCATTCAATTTTCGAGAATTTTCTTCCAACTCACAAGAATTCTCGTCCATTTTCTCATTTAATTTTCTCAAAAAGTCCATTACCGCTTGAGTCTCCATCGCGTTCTGCAGTCTTGTGGTCACTGGCATGAACTCCAAATATCCAAAATTATTTATTTAATTCGAGCGATGTTGAACCGCACACTTGACACCAATGTAACGTTTTCTTCGCTTGATTAAAACGTCCAACTTATTAAAATTATTTATTTACACTTAATACACTTATAACTCACAAACTAACTATTTCACTACTATTTATTTCCACTCGTATTTATTTCCATTAGTCGCTTGCACTTTGAACTATCACTGTACTTGTACTTCTTGCCTACCTGCTCCTCCGCTGGGCTTATATAGGCGCCGGAAACATTCAGGTACCTTCGCGAACCTTTCGCGATTCTTCTAGAAGGAAGCGACCGCCCTGGTTCTCGAAAGGTCCGACCGCAAGGGCCGGACTGGTTACAATACTAATTTTTTATAGCGGAGAATAGTAGTTTTCATCCTCGGTAGGTATTCACGAAATTCATTTTATTATGTTTTTCTAAGGTGAATCGGCCCGAAATCTTGGATCCCCCGACCTGCTAGTTTCGTATACTTCTATGACAATAGCATAATAACTCAAATTTCAACATTTTCACAGAAATTTTTGAATTTAAGGGAGAGACACATTGAAAAAATCGATAGCAATTTACCGCCTAAACTACGAGCTTGCCGAAGTTGAAACTGGTAACAATCTACTCAGTGCTTCATAATATGTATAGTTTTATGACTCAGTGTTTTTTAGAACCTGTGAAAAAAATTAAAAACTGTAAACTCGTCATCGCCTTCCAAAGGCTGTATCTTGGAAGGTCTGTCGATTTGGAAAATGTACAGGAAATACCCCCGCTTATTTTCATTAAGGAATCATCTCCCTTATTCCTTCGCATTTGTTTACAGATATCCTGTATATAGCTATATTTTATCTATGTACCTTTTTATTTTAGATAGTAGAAGTAAATCAATCATCTGTATCTCAATCATATGTATCCGAGTATGTATCTATATTATTAACTTCATTTTGAAGATTCATTATATCTTGACAAAAATATGGTTGCAATTTCAAAATATGTTGACTCGAGGCCTTCCAAAGACTTCAATATTGTTTATTTTTTCCCTTACACCCTGTATGATCTATCGAAAAATGCAAATCTGTTTTGGCGAATTCTTCATTAAATCTTACTTGTTTCGATATAATTGGTAATTTTCTTTATTAAACATCACTGAAATATTTAAACCAGAGAGATGCTACAAGCTCTTAAAATTTTTGGGAAAATCCAATATTTAAACATAATCGATAATAAAAGAGATGTTTCTGAGCAAAGGATTCCTCAAAATCTTTGAGAAATCTGATTCAAGAAAAATATAAAGAGCGTTCCATTTGAAATAACACAATGTCAAACATTCGGTTTAGCCGACGTTGTTCATTTCTGTGATATTGTGAAATTTGTAGCATTTTTTTCTCCTGATTCTGAAATGAAAATTTTCGGATTGGCTCATTGTCCTTGAATATTCATCACCATTAACATCTGAATTTTCTTATCCAAAAAATGTTTCTCTCTGAACAGGTTATTTTATTATATGCAATGATACAATACTGATTATTCGTTATACTAATAGGTAGTATTATCTATATGGATCATTTCCATAGAGAGAAGAAATATCATTATGGACAAGACTCAAATCGATTCGTTTTCAGATAGGTAATGAAATAGTTCGCCAAATTCAGAATTATAGTGTAAGCTTGAGATGAAAGAAGTTCAACGGATGCATAGATATACGCACGATGAAATATAAATAGTCATAATCCCATTCGAGAGAGCCAAGATTGGTTCTCTTTCACGTGATTCTTTCCCCTACAAAGGAATGCGATAAAAAATCGTTGAGATATGCCGCCTGGCTTGCAATAATGGAGGAGAAAACGCGCTGCGCCTCTCATTACTTAATTCCTCCGTATACTGATATTCCGCCTGTCTACATCTGCTTGCACAGTACAACGTTGCCATTTTCGGAGGTGCAAACGAGCAAAGAGTCTTTCAGAGTAATTCTCCGATATACAGCTCAGCACACTAGCGCCAGTGATATACACTCGAACTAAAAAATTGTTCAGTACATAAAGGGGGTGCGTTGTGACCTCAAAACGATTTTTTGATATTTTGGTCCCTGAAGCCTCCTGAATCTAACAAGCTAAAAAACAAGGCAAAACGTTGTCACCTCCGATTTCGGAGGTGACATCGATATATATGAGGTGAGAGCGTTAAACGAGTTACTATTTTGGAGGTGGTATTAACATATATATATATATATATATATATATATATATATATATATATATATATATATATATATATATATATATATATATATATATATATATATATATATATATATATATATATATATATATATATATATATATATATATATATATATATATATATATATATATATATATATATATATATATATATATATATATATATATATATATATATATATATATATATAGACTGATTCAAAAAAATCGACTTTCTCTTTTTTTGAGAAACACACCCCTTATTATCTTCAGGGCATTGAAAAAAGGCGTCTGTGAAAATATTGGCCGAAAATATTATTATTTAGAGGTCGCTCATCGACGATTTCTATTTTCCCTACTAATAGCAGGGGAAAAAAATTTATTTTTAGTTAAAAAATTCCAGTTCGCAAACCAATGGACCGATTCCATTGAGCGATATATTTTTATGTAGGGAATTAGGTGCTCTACAAAAACTGCCCCATGAAATTTTTCCATGAAACGGCTTTTCGAAAAGTTATTAGAGCTTGAAATTAAATTTTTGTCGAAGTAGCTGTTTTTACTCGGATATCGGAGAGAAATTATTGGAATTTACTTTGAAAATCAGAAAATAGTTATGAAAAGATACAATTAATATGATTGTATGTAGATTCAAATAATTTATGACATCCTCAAATAGTCAACCTCAACAATTGTTAGAGAGTTAGAAATTTATACTCGTCAGAATCAAATTATAAAGCTTCTCTTATTCCTCATTCCTTTGGGTCAGAAAGAATGATTGGTTTTGTGCCCTCTTTCAGATTAGTGTTTGTTCTTAAAGCCAGTACTTGTCTTCAGTTTCAGTCATAATACAATTTTGTGTATTCATTATTTTTATAAACCCAAAATGGCCGCTGTCACAAAATAGTGAACTATCAATTTTTCAACAAATATCTCGATATTTGTGGGATAGGGTAGGTTTGTTTGATGATATTAGAAAGAAGTCGCATATAGAAAGCATTTATTCGGTTGTGAGAAATAATATTGGTGTTGTTATATTCAACATCTATTATACATAATATGTTCTAAACAGATAATTTCAATTTCTTTTTGTTGCAATCCGGAAAACGATGACCATGTTCGTTGATCAATTGTAAAAGAAACTGTAACTGTTAATTCTTCATTATTCTTTTAGTAGTTATTGCATTCTTCAATTAAACCAATAACTCGCTCCGCTAAATCGTTAACAACAGAAAGATCCTATCATCTATATGTTACTTTCACTACGTAATGTCTTCTTCAATGAAATCATATAGCGAGAATTTTGTGAATGCGGCCATTTTGGGTTTGCAAAAATAATGAATACACAAAATTGTATTATGGATGAAACTGAAGACAAGTACCGAGTTTAAGATCAAACACTAATCTGAAAGAGGGCACAAAACCAATCATTCTTTCTGACCCAAGTGAATGAGAAATAAGAGATGCTAAATAATTTGATCCTGAAGAGTATGAAACACTAACTCCCTAACAATTGTTGAGGTTGACAATTTGGGGATGTCATAAATGATTAAAATCTAAATAAAATCATATCAATTGCAACTTTCGAGAACGATTTCCTGATTTTCGAAGTAAATTCCAATAGTTTCTCCCCGATATCCGAGTAAAAACAGCTACTTCGACAAAATTTCATTTCAAGCTCTAATAACTTTTCGAAAAGCCGATTTATGGAAAAATTTCATGGGGCAGTTTTTGTAGAGCACCTAACTCCCTACATAAAAATATATCGCTCAATGGTATCCATCCATTGGTTTGCGAACTGGAATTTTTTAACTAGAAATAAAAAATTTTTCCCTGCTATTAGTAGGGAAAATAGAAATCGTCGATGAGCGACCTCTAAATAATAATATTTTTGGCTAATATTTTCACAGACGTCATTTTTCAATGCCCTGAAGATAATAAGGGGTGTGTTTCTCGAAAAAAAAAGAAAGTCGATTTTTTTGAATCAGTCAAATATATATATATATATATATATATATATATATATATATATATATATATATATATATATATATATATGTATATATATATATATATATATATATATATATATATATATATATATATATATATATATATATATATATATATATATATATATGATTTTCGATCCGCAAACTCTGTTTTTAAAAAGAATTTTATTCTTTCAATTTTAAATCACAATTTTGAAAAACTAAATGACTTTATAATTGGGCAGAGCGGAAAGGAGTTACAAACAGAATGAATTCTAAAATGGAACTAACTAGAATGTGTCTCTTTTGACATGGAAACCTTGGATTCTGGAAGAATCCGAGTCATCACTTTCTTCTCGCACTAACACTTTCCGCGAAGACGAAGCTGGCGTCAGCGTTCCAGTACGAGGAGCATCTCGTAATACTTTCCCCCTTAAGAGATAACGTCTCTGTTATCTGCTGGGTGGCCTTGGGTGATGTCTTCCATTTCTACGTGTATGATTTTCCTTGGACTGTAGATTAACTCGGAGATCCTTGTTTTGTTCTTTATAACGAAGATGATTCCAAGAATTGTGAAACAGCACAATATCACACTTGTAGACTGGTGAATGACCTGAGTTATTGGATGTAGGTACATGGGCTGGTCTGAAAGTTTTTCTGCTTCTTGAAGGATTGAAGTTGGTTCTTTCAGATGCCTCAGGTGAAATTCAATTTTGTGGGTGGAGTTCAATGAAATTTTCGAAATGTTTTTGGCAGTTATTTCGAAAATCGGAACTGTGTCATCGTAGATGGATTCTTCAATAATAATTCGGCAGGTGGAACTTAGAAGGTTGATTCCCTGGATTGATTTCCTGAATAGAATTCCATGGCAGTCTTCTAGTACTGTTTTGTTCTTTTTGAAGAGGGTCAGGAGCTGGTGATTCTTCAGCGGGTGGATGATGTTGAAGTCGTTGTTCACTAGTGTTGTTTGGCATCGACCTGGGGTTGACAGAATGCATGCTTCCTTGGTAGGCTGTTGAAGGCAAAGCACCATCGAACTTCCCAATGTTGATTTGCATATTTCATTGGTCCAATATTCCTCGTTGTTGATTTTGATGGAATACATCCTTGGCGGGATCACAGCAATATATTGGGTATTGGGTACAGGGTAGTTTCGGGAATATGAAGCAATTACTCGTTTGAGAATTGGGATTTTGAGAAGGAATGTGATAGTTTCCTCCGTTCCAATGACAGACATTTTTGCATATTCGATTATTTTTTTCCGCTGGTAATGCTTGGCGTGTAAACCCAAGGTTGCCACAGAGAGACCACGATAAATTACCCCGCTATCCTGTAAATTGTTGCATTGCGTTTCACCTGCATCAACCCCGTCCCATTTATTGAATAGTTTCAATTCTGATTGTCCTGTACACTGAAAGTGCTCGGGATCAAACCCATTGCTAAATTAACCGATTACAGAGACTTGGATCTTTCTGAGACACCCGATTACTGTAAATTTTGTATGAACCCCGTACGTCCTTTATTGTCTCAGAAGGAATCAAAGTGACCGCTATTGATTGTTTTCTTTCTTTAATACCTGATAGTTTGGCTGAACATGGCTAATTTGAATATTCTATAGTTCATTAATTTCACTGTGTTGAGTTTGAATTTCTGATCACCGTGACAAGTTAATCATTGCATTTCTGTTTTCCTCATTTTTGAACTTGGTCATCAGCTGTATATATTTCTTGACTTGGAAACAACTGTATGGTTCACTGTAATTTAGATTGTTGTAATAAATTCGGTTTTAAAGTACTTGTTATCGCTACCACCTTAGATAACCCCGAACTCTGTCTCCGGCTGGTAGGTACCTGGGTGGGTTTGCTATTTCTCCCTATTGAAAGAATAGCTGGCGCTCGAGATTAAACCCTTTTGCGAACTAAACCCGTTATACATTTTTATTCAGAAATACCCATATACTTTAATACCGACAAAAAGCCATGTCGGAGGTCTCAGAAAATGAGAGATCCAAAAAGGAAGTAGCCCCAGAAGCGGTGAAGAAGAAAAATTCTGCAACTCAAGTTGCAAAAAACCAAAACGCGCCGCCCACAAAACGCGTGCGTAAAGAAAATTCATCTTCAGACGAAGAGACCGCAAAAAAGCAACGGAGTTACCTAAAAAAGACAAAATTCTACCCATCACGACGATGGGTACAGCCGATTGGGTAGAGATCTCAAAAGCTCTCTACATGAACAAATTCAGCTACAACAAAGCAACTGTCGTAAAAGACGGAATTAAGATCGTAGCCTCGACTGTGGACGACTACAGGAACAGAACAAAGTATTTGGACCAGATCGGTAAGGAGTACTTCACCTACCAGATGGAGGAAGAGAAAAAGATCTACGCAGTCATAAGGCATCTCCCAATAGATGCTGACCTAGAAATAATCAAAAATGATCTCAAAGTCAAAGGAATCCATGACGCCGAGGTGTCCAGAATGACATCCAATAAAAACAAAAAGCTTATACCCTTACACCTGGTCAAAACTCAGAGAAAGGAGATTTTCAAAATAAGACGCCTCTACAATCTCTGCATTGTGGTGGAATCAAAAAGAAGGGCAGAAAATCCAAGCCAATGCTTCAGATGCCAGAGGTACGGACATGCCCAAAACAAGTGCTCTTTTCCATACAGATGCGTCAAATATTTGAACAATCATTGCACAAAAGATTGCGAACTTACCAGAAAAGGTGAAGAGAGAATTGCCACATGCGTTCTGTGCGGCGAAGAAGGCCATCCAGCAAGCTACAAACGATGTAGCGAATTCAAATTGGTGACAAGGAGGAGGAAAACAGGCCAGAAATCGGCTGAGCAGAGCACATTTCCTCAAAAAGTCCAGGAGAAAAAGAAGCTCACCCTCTCCAAAGTAGACGACAGGAGAAAAGAAGTACCTACGCCAGTACCTCGGCCAGTACAGAAGAAGGAACAACAGAAAACGCCCCAAGCAAAACCTATCAACAAAACAAAAGAACACAAAAAAGTCTCTGAATCCTCCGACGATTAAGACAATTTTACTGAAAAATTTTTCAACAAAATCATGTTGAAAATTGAAAGAGATATGGAGAAAAAACTCCAAGGAATGTTCAGTGAACTGAAATGATGGAAAAAACAACTAGGACGAATTCCCTTAAAATAGTCTCCTGGAACATAAACGGGGTCAGACCTCGAAAATCCGAGATAGAAGAAATAATATCAGAGAGAAAACCTGATATTATAGCCTTACAAGAAACAAGAACACAACCAAATACGCGATTGAACATCATGAATTATGAGATATATAGATGTGACAGAATCGCAAACACTGGAGGAGGTGTTGCCTTACTGGTTAGACGACATCTGAAACACTATTTTAAAGGAAGATCTGACGAGTCACAAATAGAAACAGTGACGATTGTTGCTGAAATAAATCGACAAAGATTCGAAATCACATCGTCATATAAAAGACCCCCAAATAACTTATTGGAAGAAGAGAGCAACAACTTACTAGATGAAACAAACCCAAAAATCTGCATCGGAGAATTTAATTGCAAATCTCCAGAATGGAACAGCAGGATGCAAAAAAGAAATGGCAGAAAACTGAAAGATCTCGCTGAAAAACATGAAGCTATCGTTATTGGACCTGAAGAACCAACGTACCTAGCATTCGGAAATGGATTTCCAGATATAATTGATATCGCAATTATGAAAAATATAACTACAGAATTCTCGATAGAGACCTTGTGGGACGGAACCTCTAACCACAATCTCATCGAATTAACAATAGGAGAAGGGCAAAGATGAAAACTAATGCAAACAAGAGTTTGGACTAAATATAGCGATCTGATACAATCGGAGGTAACAGAAATACCAACAATCAACACATCGGAAGATCTTGAAAGTGCAGTTGATAAACTAGAAAAGAATATACTAGATGCCTACAAAAAAAACACAAAGAAAATAACGAGACCAGCACTGACACATTCATGGTGATATATCCAGAGAAATCAAAGATCTCATCAGGAAAAATCGGAGACTAAAAAAAACATACAGGCTCAACAAAACAGATATAAATAAGAGGAACCTAAATCGACACAGCCAAATTCTAAAAAATGCCCTGAAGGACATGAGAACAAATAGATGAAACGAAAGAGTTCAAGAACTAAATACTATCGATCATTCTGCATGGAAAATGCAAAAATGTCTGAGGAGAGAGAAAACTAAAATACCTCCTCTCCACGGAGAAATAGGAATGGCATATAAGAATATCGATAAAGCAGAAGCACTGGCAGACTCGATCGAAAGAGAATCGAGAATAAATTACAGACCTGATGACGATAATGATGATCTGGATGAACTAGTCGAGAACAACGAAGAAGAAATGGATGAACCACCAGTAGACGACAAAATAGAAAAACCAACCTCTCCATTTGGAATAAAGGAGATAATCAGAAGCTTGAAAAATAAAAAGCTCCCGGAAGTGATAAAATAACGAATGTTATATTGAAGAAATAACCTAGAAAAGGTATAGCTGCTCCCACAAATATTGCGAACGGTATAATGAGGACTGAACACTATCCGAAAAAGTGGAAAACTGCAGAAGTCATAGTGTTCAACAAACTAGGCAAAGATAAAAAATTCCCCCAAAACTACATGCCGACAAGTTTATTGTCCGCCCTATTAAAAGTGGTAGAAAGAGTAATCGCCAAGAGGCTTACAGAAGAAACTGAAAATCTTAATCTCATTGCAGCAGAGCAATTCGGATTCAGAAGAGATCACTCAACAGAACAGCAATTACTGAGACTCAGAGAATACATAACAGAAGGATTCCAAAATAAACAAGCAACAGGTCTTGTACTACTAGATGTCGCCAGAGCATTCGACAGATTATGGCATGAAGGATTGATTTACAAAATGAGATATGCTGGATATTCAATCAAACTGTGCAACTTGATTAGGAATTATTTGGGGAATAGAAGATTCTACGTGAAAGTGGAAGGAGAAAACTCCACAACCAGATATATGAAAGCAGGGGTGCCTCAAGGGTCAGTACTTGAGCCGTTACTGTATAACATATATATTCACGATATACCAAAATCCCCAAGGTATAAGGCTGACACTATATGCCGACGAGAACGGAATCGCAATGCGACATCGCAAGCCAGAAATCATAAAATCATAGAAGGAAAATTACAAGAAGCTATAGATGAATCAAATGACTGGTGTATTAAATGGAAAATAAAGCTCAACGGACAAAAGAGCCAAGAGATATTACTGCAGGAAAGGAAACTGAGAACTACAACAAATCTAGAGGTTGATGGAGAAGAAATCGAGTGGAAAACAGAAGCGAAATATTTAGGTATCACCCTAGACAAAGGTGTAACTTGGATAGATAGATAGATAAATCTTCTTTATTTCAAATCTTACAAAGATGTTAATATAAGAAATGAAGTGACGTCAAAAAAAGTCTAATTTCTACAAATGCAGACTAATGGAATTAAAATATTCATCTAAATAATATGGTTCCAATCGAACCAGCATATTTCTTATCAAGTTTTTAAAAGTTCCTACATGATAACATCTCTTAACGTTGTCAGGCTGTATATTGAACAGTTTAATACACATATAGCATGGACCATTCTCTGTTATGGTTAATCTGTGTTGTGGAAAAAGAAGATCTAGATTTCTTGTATTATAATTATGTTCCCTATTGAATTCAAAAATATCCTTATTATTGAAAACAAAAACTAAGCACTCATAAATATATGAACCATAAGTGGTAAATAAATTCTTTTGACGAAAGTTTCCTCTACAAGATTCTCTAAAATATAATCTGTACTATACATCTGATAGTTCTTTTCTGAATGACAGATATTGAATTAATTTTCATAAATAATAATAATAATAATAATAAGGGGTGCTCTTTCTGCTCTCATTTCTCTACCCCTCACCCAAACCGAGAAAGGGGAGCACAAACCCATGAAAATGGTGATTACGAGAAGCCTCGGAAACAAGTCGCTGCCTGGGGATCGTCAGGGCATGTCTGGAGCCGGCGCTGGACATGACAGCATGCGGGACGTCGGTGGCAGGATGTTGAGGAAGCGGGCTCCTGCTGCAAAAGAAGCTACAGCTCCAAAGCAACAACAGCAACCAACGAGTCCAATTCAATTGTCGACTCGAACCGCTGAAAGTGCTGCGCAGGATATTCAGCCAGTGCTCACCCAAGCGGGGTTAGTTAGAAAGCGCATGAAGTGGACAACGTCCATGAATGAAACTATTGTGCGCATATATAACTCCATCACGGGACTAGGGCAGAACACGAACAACTATAGAAAAAGGCTCCATGAGGAATTCTGCAACGCCTACCCAAATCTCAATGTCACTGAACAACGAGTGGCAGACCAGTACCGCGTAATTCTGAGAAATGAACTAATACCTACGGCCCGAATCGACGCAATCAAACGAGAACTTCAGCGTCCGCCTACAATAGAGAATAACACCAACACCTCTGATGAAATTCACATGCCGGGGCAACAACAGGCAGAAGAAACTGATACTGAAAGTCCATCTTGCAACGCAAGTGAGCCTGAACACCAGGACGATAGGGAAGAGCTCCACCGACAAGTTGACTCTGACATGAGGAGATACTTTGCCGAACTGGAAGGAACAGATCCTCTTCATCGAGTAGCACCTCCACGACTCAATACATCCAAGAAACTGTCACTTGACATCTTGAATAAGGACGTTTTACCTGAATACCTACAGTACGGAAGTTCATTGGAATATCTGCATCTAGTTTTTCACTGTGCAGCGCTAACGACAGCGAAAACCATGGGGGCAAAAATTCGCCGAACGAACAACGATGGTCCAAAATTACACAAATTACACGCGCCAGCATGGCAGAAACGTCTTCAACACAAAACAGAAAGGCTAAGAAGAGACATTGGACGACTGACGGAGTACTTGAACGGGAATCGCGAAAGGAAGGTTGTGAAAGCTGCCAAAGAAATCATCGATAGAAACAGAACACATACCGAACGAGAGACGGAGAATGCTACAGCACACCATTGCCTTGACACTCTGAAGCAAAAATTAAGTCTGTATGCAGAACGCCTGAGGAGATATAAAAGCAATCATAGCCGGAAAAGAGACAATAATTCATTCGAAAAGTCCGAAGAATCTTTCTACCGGTCACTCACATCGTCAGATGGAGAAAATGGAAAGTTACCACCAAAGGAAGCCATTGAACAATTCTGGACCGAACAACTATCAACGAAACCTCAGTTCAATGGAAATACCGGATGGATTGAAGATGAAAAATCTGAAGCTATAAAATATGAGCCGATGCAGCATGACATGATCACAATTGAAGAAGTAAAATCAGCTATCAGAGGACTGCACAACTGGAAAGCACCTGGGCCTGATGGATTACAGAACTTCTGGATCAAGAAACTTTGGATCATGCATGACAAATTGACCTCCGCAATAAATGATGTCATTGAAAATCCTGAAAGAATGCCAGTATTCCTTACACATGGCACAACATACCTGTTACCTAAAGACCAAAGGAATACAGAAGACCCATCCAAGTACCGACCAATCACATGTCTTCCAACGATGTACAAATTAATCACATCGTGCATTTCGAACCGAATTTACAACCATTGCGAAAGGAATAACATCATCGCCATGCAACAGAAAGGATGCACCAAAGACAGCCGAGGGTGCAAAGAACAACTAATAATAGATTCAGTTATCTGCAATCAAGCGTTCTCCAAGCGGAGGAATCTTTACGCTGCGTACATAGACTACAAAAAAGCATTCGATTCTATACCTCACGAATGGCTCTTGACGATCTTGAAGATTTACAAGGTGGATCCAAATATTGTTAAGTTCCTTAAAAACGCCATGTCAACCTGGCGTACAAGTCTTCAAATGAAAGCAGCAGATTGCTCCATTACAACAGGACCTATTCCAATAAGACGCGGAATTTTCCAAGGAGACTCGCTGAGCCCTCTGTGGTTCTGCATGGCCCTGAATCCCTTGTCTCATAGATTGAATTCTTCGGACTACGGATTCTCCATCAAGAGCGGCAGTAGAACTATGATGAAACTGAATCATCTCCTTTACATGGACGATTTAAAACTCTTCGCATCTACCAAAAAACAAATGCAACTGATGCTGAAAATGGTGGAAGGATTCTCGGAAGACATCAAAATGAAGTTTGGACTAGAAAAATGCCGACTGCTAAACATAACGAGAGGGAAAATGGAAGATGGTACGTTCAAACTCAAGGAAGGTGCAGAAATTGAAGCATTGAAGGAAGGAGACACATACAAGTATCTGGGCATAAAACAGGCAAGAAAAATCAATCAGACCCAGATGAAGAAAGAATTAACGGAGGAGTTTACCCGAAGATTGAGAAGGATAATGAGAACTGGTCTTAACAGCAAGAACCTGATAAAAGCGATTAACACCTACGCTTGCTCGGCGCTGAGCTATTCATTTGGTATTATCTCTTGGACGACCACCGATTTAGCAGCTTTACAGAGAAAAATACGGACGATGCTGACTAAACACAATAAACATCACCCCAAAAGCTCAATAGAACGGACAGAGCTACCACGACATCTTGGGGGTAGAGGAATTGTTGATTTGTCCAACCGTATGTCCCAGGAAATTGAAGGACTTCGAAAATATTTCTTGAGCAAGGCAGCTTCGTCAGAACTCCATCGAGTAGTTTGTGTTGCTGATACTTCCACACCGTTAAAGCTACACCAGGATCACTTGGAAACCGTCGAACACTCTGCAGAAAGTAAAATGCAGAAACTGATTGGCAAACCTCTGCATGGGAGGCACCAGAATGAGGTCAACCATGATTACGTCGACATGTCTGCGTCGAACTACTGGTTGACTTCCGGAAGGTTGTTTCCTGAGACAGAGGGCTTCATGCTCGCCATCCAGGATCAGGTGATTCCAACAAGAAATTACATGAAATACATCGCCAAGGATGCCTCAGTGGCGGACGATAGCTGTCGTTATGGCTGTCCGACACATGAAACTATCCAGCACATCACCGGAGGATGTCAGAAGTTCGCGGGCACGGAGTACAAAAATAGACATGATGCCGTTGCCAAGATTCTTCACCAAGAATTGGCACTGAAACACCAACTTCTGAGTTCGAAAAAGGTTCCTTATTACAATTACCATCCAGATGCTGTATTGGAAAATGAACATCACAAGCTCTACTGGGATCGCACGGTTCTCACAGACCGGAAAATAACCCACAATAGACCAGACCTCATATTGCTCAATAAGGATGAGGACAGAGCACTATTCATCGATGTGGCGATTCCAAATAATAACAATCTTCTAGATAGGCACACTGAAAAAATTTCAAAGTACAGAGATCTCGAGGAACTAACCAGGAGACAGTGGAAGCTGAAAGATATCAAGACCATCCCTATTGTCATATCATCTACAGGCCTGATACCGAAGAAACTGCTAGAGAACTTGAGGAAGCTTCAGTTGGACGAAAATATCTATAAAGTCATGCAGAAGGCGGTACTGCTGGGAACGGCGAGAACTGTACGCAAGTACATGGGAAATTCAGAGGAACACCGTCTGCTTCGACAGGAGGTGCGGGTGGAGCAGGAATCCAACCTACAGCAGGGAGGCGAGGAGCGACCCGGACCTGACCACCACCACGAGCCCGAAAACCTGGAAAGGGCTCCAACAGAGCTTAATCCTTTTGATATCTGAGATATCTGGGATAAGTGAATTTTCCTCTGGAGAGGAGTGTGAAAGCCGCAAGGCTAAAGTCATAATACTTTATTTGCATTTCAACAGTTATCACATAGGTACACAGGTAGGCTACACAATAAAATAGAATTGAGGTCAGCTACAGCAAATTGACAAGAACTCAAGCTGCCACATGCAGTAAAATATTCATGCATTTTGTAAGGTAAGTACTTAATATGAAACTATACAATTTTTTCCTGAAATCAGATTGCCTTTCAATATTTCTTATGTTATCAGGTAATTGGTTGAATAATTTCAAACACATATATTTAGCGTTATTCTGTGCTAGACTCAAGGAAACCCTTGGATACAAGTATCGGTCTCTTCGTCTCGTATTGTTCATATTGAGATGCTCAATGAAAAATTCTGGATGCGTTTTTATGAAGAGAATACACTTATATACGTACAGACCAGTTATAGTCAAAATATTATTTTTCTTAAAAACCGTTCTACAAGACTCACGAAATTTCATCTTATACATGATTCGGATGGCTAGCTTTTGGATTTTAAAGAGACTATATACATGGTTACTGTTTCCCCATATTACAATGCCATATGCAATTAACGATTGAAAGTTTGAGTAGTATAATACCCTCAGTGTATCTCTATATACATAATATCTGAGTACATTCAAAGTGTATGTGATCTTATACAGTTTCTTGCTGAGGTTTTGAATATGGTTATGCCATTTTAAATTCATATCAAGATGAATCCCCAGAAAATTTACAGTGCTGGATAGATGCACTTCATTTCCCCCAACGTTGACACTACTTGGAAGATCAAGAAGCAGCCTTTCAGTATGAAAAGTTATGCACTCAGTTTTGGTAACATTCAGAAGAAGTTGATTGCCAGCACACCAGCCTTCCACACAGTCTAAAATTTTCCCAGCCTGTGTGAACGTTTCTTGTAGATCTCTGTCCAAGGTGACAATGTTAGTATCGTCGGCATAGATGGTAACTTCAAATTCCAAATCTGTTAGATCTTCATTAGCATCAAGGTCATCTGGTAAAACATTTATGTATACAAGAAAGAACAACGGACCCAAAATGCTACCCTGCACTACTCCCATTTCAACTATCCTCTCCTCCGATTCATAGTTACATTCCTGATGTGGGATAATTACCTTCTGTCTTCGGCCTTGCAGATAGCTTTTTATGAGTTTCAACTGCTTATCTCTGATCCCATATAGCTCAAGTTTCATTAATAGTTGCTTATGGTCAACACAATCAAATGCCTTCGTTAAGTCCAAGAATAGGCCTAAAGGAACATAACCACTATCATTACATTCAATTAGTTTGCTAGTGAGCTGAAAGATCGCAGTCTCAGTGTTTCTGTTCTTCATGAAACCATGTTGTTGTTTATTATTGACAAATTGTCAATATAGTGTCAGAAGTTTTTTGAATTTCTTCCCCGTTTTTTCAATTTTCTACTGAATAACCACTGGTATATCTATGGGAGATGATTCCCCAATATAAGGGTCCTGTAGCGTTCCTCGAACAACTGAAGAATAGAAGAATCATCACTTGGAAGACTGGACCTGGTCGAAAGACCCTCCCAGTCAAAAGCAAGATTTGGCTATTATTAATTTGAGTACTTGAATCTATGGTAACCGTGCTGGTGTACGAACAACTGAAGAATAGAAGAATCATCACTTGGAAGACTGGACCTGGTCGAAAGACCCTCCCAATCAAAAGCAAGATTTGGCTATTAGTAATTTGAGTACTTGAATCTATGGTAACCGTGCTGGTGTACGCGAAATTCGGAGCTCCGTAATTAAACTCGATATACTCGAAAATTACGAGCGGGAAATTTTCAAAAGTGAACATCAGGCTTATTGAAGATACACTGGTGGATACCAAGTTGAAGAATATAGTTTTTGAGAGCAAATTATCCGTAAATAAGTAAATAATAACGAATTCGGGTTGAAAATTTAACAACAGAAAAGAAAACCAGCTGTCGCCAGAGATAACGAACGTTATTGCCGCCGATAAGCGATCTTGATACCGGATTCCGAAACGGAGGTGGACTCGGTTATATTTTGAAGATTGCAGACAGAAGAGAATAACAAAATGAGTAATGAAGATTATACAAGCGACGAAGGGAAGAGAAGAAGGGACGAGGACGATGAGGGAGAAATGTTTACAACAAGTAAGAAAGTATTTCGATCACCACAAAAACCCAGATCAAGCATCGTCAAAGATGATAAAATGGATCAAATGATGGAAATGATGCAGGTCATGATAAAGGAAATGAGAGAAATAAGAGAGGAACAGCGAAACTACCAGAAAGAGATGAAAAAGTTAAGAAAGGAAAATGAAGACATCAAAGAAGAAAACGAAAAACTTAAAACGGAAATAAAGATGATAAACTCTAAACTAGAGAGTATGGATAGAGATAAAAGGAGGAATAACATAGTCATAAGTGGTCTAGATATGAATGATATTCAACAAGATTCAGTGGAAACCGAGATGAAGAATTTCTTCAAAAAGAACTTGGAGATAGAACCTAAATTCAAAGCAACCAGGAAAATAGGCGTGAAAACTTATGTAGTTAAGTTGGAGAATGAATCTGAGAAGTTGAAGGTGATGAAAAACAAGAGTAAATTGATGAAAATTAAAGGGGAAATAGTGTACATCAACAATGATATGACAAGATATACAAGATATACATCAACAACGATATGAAAGCACAAAGGGAAATACAGAGAAAATTGAGGACATTTGGAAAGGAGGAGAAAAATGCAGGGAAGAATGTTAAGGAAGGCTTTCAAAAATTGATCATAGACAACGTGAGGTACAGATGGAATGAGGAGAGAGGAAAAATAGAAAAATCGCAACCAAAAAACTAGAAATAATCATGCAAGCGGGGACCAAAAAGGAGGGGAAGACAAAGCATGAAAGAGGACAAGAAAACGATAAATCGAATAAGTTGAAGTCGGAGTGTATGTGGAAGATAGCAACTTGGAATGTAAGGGGTATACAGGGAAAAGAGGATGAACTGGAGGCTGAATTTGAGGATATAGGACTGGAATTATTGGCAATAACTGAAACAAAGAAAAAAGGGGAAGGATCAACAAGAACAAAAAAATGATCATCTATTAATATATAGTGGAGTAGAGAAAACCAGGAGAGCACAATCAGGAGTTGGATGTCTAATAAGTAGAAGAATATGTGAGAGTGTATATGGGTGGAGAAATTGGTCAGACCGGATATTATCAGTGGAAATTAAGCACTTGAATAATGAAATCAAGACAATAATAGTGGTATATGGCCCAAATGAAGATGACAATACTGAAACTAAGGACAAATTTTGGGAGGATCTAACAATGGTCACCGAAGAAGCCAAGGGAATCATAATTATATTGGGCGATTTCAATGGTAGAGTGGGTAGAATGGACAGGATGTACAAGGAGGTAATGGGACCATTTGGAGAAAACATAAGGAATAATAATGGCGAGCGACTACTTAATTTTTGTTTATTAAATAATATGTTAATAACAAATACATTATTTGAACACAAAAACATTCATAGATACACAAGGGAGGTTAAAAGTCGCGGAGAGAAATCGATAATAGATTACGTCCTACTACAGAGAGAACAAAGGTCAATTATTCTGGATACAAGAGTGAGAAGAGGACCAGATATCGAAAGTGATCACTACGTGGTATTAACTAAGTTAAAAGTGGATACCAATAGTAAAATAAAGAAGCTCGAAAGCAGAGAAAAGAAAATAGAACATGAATGCATAAGAACATATAGACTATCAAACAAGGAGGTATCAGAATTATACGGAGTGGCAACGGAAAAAAGATTTGAGCAGGAAAACAATCAGATGAAGGACTCTTCACTGGAAAACATGTGGAATGACATTAAAAATATATCGTACAATTAGAATAAGGGGTTATGGGAATGGATGAAAAAATTTTCTGATCTTCTCTTTTATTCCATCAGTCGACGTTTCGGTATTAAAAATATAGTCATAGAAACGGCAAAAGAAGCTTGTGGAGCTACAAGAAATCAAATAAGAAAAAGCAAACAGCGTGGTGGACCAAGGAAGTGAAAGCACAGCTAAAAATGAAAAAGGTAAAATGGAGGAAGTACTTGAGTAATAGAACTACGGACAATTATGAACAATATAAAAATCAGAGAAAGAGTGTCAAAGCCCTTATACTATCGCTAAAAAAGGAAAAATGGAAAGAGTTCGGGGAAAAAATGGAAACCAGTTATAAAACTAATCAAAAACTCTTCTACAGAACACTCAAAGCACAAAGAAATGAAGGTTAAAATGAAAATGTGAAAATTAAGGATAAAAATGGAATTTTGTTGACCGGGGATGATGAAATAATGGAGAGATGGAGAGAATACTTTTTAAAACTATTGGATGGTGGACAGGACGAAAGAGAAGAATCATATGGAAAACCGGAAAATGTTGATGACTATGAGGGTGGAAGAATAACAATGGAGGAGCTAAAGCAGGCGATAAAAACATTGAAGAATGGAAAAGCGCCTGGATGTGACAAGATAACATCGGAAATGATTAAGAACTTAGGTAATAATGGACTGGAAAATTTGCTGAGGATCTTCGAGAGGGTGTGGAAGGAACAAATAATTCCAGAGGATTGGCAGACAGCCTTAATAGTCCCGATATATAAAAAAGGTGACAAACAGAATTGTAATAACTATCGAGGAATAACTTTAATAAGCACCGCTATGAAATTGTATGAGAAAATACTGGACAAAAAAATTAGAGAGAAAGTCGAAACAACACTGGAGGAAACACAGAGCGGCTTCAGGAGAGGAAGAAGCATTCAAGATCATGTCTTTACTATGAAGATATTATGTGAAAAAGCAAGAACGGAGAACAGAAACTTATATGTAGGCTTCATAGACCTAGTGAAGGCTTTCGATAAGGTGAAGAGAGAGAAATTGTGGACTATACTGGAAAGAAGAGGAGTAAATGAAAAGTTGTTGAAGGTCATAAAGAACGATGACGATGACAAACTGGCTAGCTCAATTCAGATCGTAACACTTGTCGATATTCATATCGTCGGGTGGTATGCATCTGAATTTATCCTCATTAGGTCATAAAGAACATATACAAACTGAATAAAAATCAAGTTATAAGCCTGAATAGGACATCAGAAACATTCCATACAAAAGCAGGATTAAGACAAGGAGGAAGTTTGAGTCCGGTGCTGTTCCTAATATTTATGGATGAAATACTGAAAGAGGTCACAAAAAGAACTAAGAAATATCAAGTCGGATACAAAAATTTACAGAGGGTGGAAATATCAGAGTGCGCATTTGTGGACGACATCATCGTGATCAATGGACGAGAAAAGGATCTACAGAGGAACATGCAGATCTGGAATGAGATAACTAGGAATTTCGGAATGGAAATCAATAAGACCAAGACAAAAGTCATGGTGATAGGCAACCCCGAAGAAATAAAAATACAATTGGATGGAACGAAAATAGAACAGGTGAAGACTTTTAGATACTTGGGAGTAGAATTGAGTGAGGATGGAAAACAGGACATAGAAATTAATGGAAGGATAGAAAGTACAATAAAATTATTCCATATGATGAATACCAGCTTCATAAGCAAAAGAGAGATTTCTCAAAACACAAAGATTAAAGTGTACAAAGCAGTCTATAGACCGACACTGACCTTTGCATGCGAGTCATGGGCATTAAATAGAAAACAGAAGAGTAAGATCAAAGCGGTAGAAATGAAATATCTTAGAAGAGCGAAGGGAGTGACAAAAATGCATAGAATAAAGAATGAGAAAATACGTCAAGATCTAGAGATAGAGCCATTACAGGATTTTATAGACAGAAGGCAACTCAGCTGGTGGGGACATTTAAATAGAATGAACAACGCAAGACCTGTGAAACAAATATGGGAGGCCAAAATCCAAAAGAGAAAGAAAAGAGGAAGACCAGAACAAACCTGGAATAACACTATAACCGAAATAATTAATGGAAAAGGACAAACATGGAATGAAGCAAGAACTATGGCTATGGATAAGAGACTATGGACCCAGTTCGTGCATGGAAGGGAAATCCAATGATGAAAATAGAACAATTTTTTTTAAATTTATTAATAACCAGAATTGTATTTTTGATTAGTAATATTATTCCCTACACCATTTTTATGGTAATTGGGGTTTTTGATAATATATATATATATATATATATATATATATATATATATATATATATATATATATACATACACCAAAGGTAATTACATGCAAAGGTTTTCAACATTTCGCTGAATTCACAATCTAGAAATATAAGATTTAACAATATAACAACAACAAACATTTGAACAAATAAAAGACAATAAAAGCATATATATATATATATATATATATATATATATATATATATATATATATATATATATATATATATATATGCTTTTATTGTCTTTTATTTGTTCAAATGTTTGTTGTTGTTATATTGTTAAATCTTATATTTCTAGATTGTGAATTCAGCGAAATGTTGAAAACCTTTGCATGTAATTACCTTTGGTGTATGTAAAGTGAAGATGAATAAATAATATATATATATATATATATACACCAAAGGTAATTACATGCAAAGGTTTTCAACATTTCGCTGAATTCACAATCTAGAAATATAAGATTTAACAATATAACAACAACAAACATTTGAACAATATATATATATATATATATATATATATATATATATATATATATATATATATATATATATATATATATATATATATATATATATATATATATATATATATATATATATATATATATATATATATATATATATATATATATCTATGGGAGATGATTCCCCAATATAAGGGTCCTGTAACGTTCCTCGAACAACTGAAGAATAGAAGAATCATCACTTGGAAGACTGGACCTGGTCGAAAGACCCTCCCAGTCAAAAGCAAGATTTGGCTATTATTAATTTGAGTACTTAAGGCATTTCTAACGACGAGGGTGATCCTCCACCAAGATCAGCAAAAGATTTTTGACGCAGAGATGATATACCTCCCAATGCAAATGAAAAACCAGTTATGTACCTATGATTATTTATTTTCTTCTTCAGTCATCATCAAGTCTTGAAATAAGTTTGGATGAAGGCTTTATTATTCGCTCTTTTTCTCGTTTTCTTCTCTGTTTCTTTGTTTCAGATATTATTTCGAAATGGAAAGAGGATAAAGAAATTTTTATGTCAATGGAAAGGAAGCCCTCCAGTATTAAAAGCTTATTCTGTAAACAAATTTGTCATCACTACACTTCTCACGGGGAGACAGGGTTTTTTTACTGAGGTTTTTCCCTAAGCTCTTGTATCATTTTATTGTTTATTTTATTGTTTTTAATCAGGACACATACAGGTAATTAAATACCCAAAAAATGGTCACAATTTAGATTTACAAAAAAAAATAGAAGTACCTTAAAAAAAAAGCAAAAAAAAAATTAGAAGAGAATTAAAATTACGTATTCAATATAAAAAGAAAAAACCACAACAACAGTATACATCATCTATGTGGGCCGAAAGTCAGAATACCGCGATCAATGGTAAGATGTGATGAAATAATTCTTAAGCCTTGACTTGACAGAAATTGTGCTGAGAAAAAATGGGTCAATTACTTCTTTAAAGCTGTTACATTGACTGAGCATTCTATGAACAGGAGAGTTCATAGCGCTATTGGTTTGTCTCTTCGGTATGTGAAAGATGTCAAATTGCCTAATCCTCCTTATTGGAGCGTAAATATTCAGTCTGGAGGTGATGAATATACTTTCCAGGTCCCCATTCATCAATTTCCGAAGGAATATGATGTCACCAATACATCTGCGATCCTCAAGCCTGATCATATTGAAATATCGCAATCTTCTATTGTAATTTTCAGGATCCCCCCGACTCAAATTCATATTACACCTAAATCCTAAAAATCTCAAGAATCTACGTTGAACCTTTTCAAGACGATTAATATACACCAAATAACATGGATTCCATACAATAGATGCGAAGTTCAATTTATTGAAAACATAAGCAAAATAAAGACAGATGATTGCTCTGCAGTTAGAGAAGCATCTACTCTGCCTCAGTATAAATCCTAGCATTCTATTGCATGAAGTGACAACACAATCAACATGTATATCAAATTTCAACTTTGAGTCAAATGTCACTCCCAGATCCCTCACGTGTGATGACCGCTTCAAGATGACATCATGCAACATGTACTGATATGAAAAGATATTTAAATTCCTAGTATAGGAAATTACCTGACATTTTGCTAAGTTCAAGTAGAGACCCCCTGTCTCACAAAAACGCATGAAAGCATTTAAATCATCCTGCAGAAACTGGCAGTCGTGCTCACCTCTGATTCAGAAGAATATTTTTAGATCGTCAGCAAAAAGTAAGATTTGACAGGTTTTAAAACAGTTTATTATGTTATTAATGTAAATAACGAAGTGTATGGGACCTAATTGGGAACCCTGAGGAACACCAGAAGTTGACATGAAATACCTGGATTTAAAACCTCCTATAGAAACGTACTGTGACCGATTAAGTAAATATGATTCAAACCATCGAAGAAGCGAGCCGCAAACCCCAACCGCCAGCAGTCTGGAAAACAATTTTTGAGTACTTATCCTATCAAAGGCTTTGCTGAAATCAGTATATATGCAGTCCACCTGAATTCCACAATCAAGGTTCTCCTGCAAATACTCAACGAAAGATACCAAATTTGTTTCTATTGAGCGACCCTTAACAAAACCGTGCTGTTCAGGAATGATCTGAGTTTTTACCAAATGAAACAAATGTGGATAAATCAATGTTTCGAATATCCTCTCGAAGATACACAGCTTGCTAATTGGTCTGTAGTTCTCAATCTGATCTCTACTGCCGGATTTAAATATGGGGGTAATGGAGGCTACCTTCCATCGGTTCGGGAAAACTCCACTTTCCAGCGATTTGTTAAAGATGATTGTCAAAGGATACGATAATTGTACACTGCAAGCTTGAACAAAGCAACCAGGAATTAAATCCGGCCCTGAACCTTTCCGAACATTCAATCCTCTGAGCGCAGCCTCCACATCATCTCTTGCTAAAGTAATATGACTTAGATTACATGTATTGAATTGACTGTACCGGTCGCTATCATCATCAATATTGCTGTTCGATTGTACATAAACACTTTCGAAAAATTTAGCAAAGAGATTACTTATTTCATGAGCTCCAGTTGCGGTTTCATCATTCAACGACATAGAGTTAGGATAGGTGGAAAACTTATTCTTAGAAGAGACAAAATCAAAGAATTTTTTTGGATTATTCAATAAATCAGACTCAATTGAATCTTTATAGTTTTCGAAATCTTGTTTGACTGAATATTTGCATCTAGAGCGTAGAGTCCTAAATTCAAGCTGATCGGATATATTATGATATATTTTCCACTTTTTATGGAATTTCCTCTTACGTTTTATCAATTCAATAGTCTCATAGGAGAAGTATGATGGAAATCTTCTATTCTTTCTGACCTTCGGCACACAAAGCTGAATAACATCATAAAGAATTTCGTAAAGAATATCAACATCAATATTTACATCTTCATTACACAACAAATGTTCCCACGGAATATCACCAAGAGAGTGCCTTATGAGGTCATAGTCTGCGCGTCTGTAGTTATGAACATAGAAAACCCCAACATTCTTTACGCATGTAAAATTCTTAATGTCGAATGAAAATTCAATTGATGGATGAAATCTATCTTCAGGAATCAGGGGAACGTCACATTTTTGAACATTACTAATTAGGTAATTATTACATAGAATTAAGTCAAGAACTCTTCCATTACAATTTGGTACCGCATTAAACTGAATAAGTTCAAGAAATGAAAAACTATCAATAAGATCCTCACTTCTGGGAGTGACATTGACCGCTTCAAGTCCACCACATGAGTGACTCTTCACCCAAGATATATCTGACAGATTGAAATCACCCACAATAATTACAAGGTGATTGGATAATTTTTGTTTGATGTGAAACAGTTTAGTTGAAAAATAAAGAGCAGCATCCACATTCCCTGGAGGAATGTAAACGCAACAAAGTAAAATTTTCATATTATTTAGAGAGAGTTTCACCCACACATCCTCAGCCTCACTCTGAAATTCACACACCAACGACGGCTTGAGATAACTCTTTATCGCGACGAAAACTCCACCTCCGTCCTTCTTTACACTAAGTGCTGAAGACCGATCTCTTCGGAAGATTGAATATTGTCCAGTATCAACAACCTCACTGTCAAAAATGTTATCATTCAGCCGCATTTCCGTGGCATACTCCAAATTGTATGGTATCCCGTTACACTAACCTTTGCTAAAACTCATACATATGCCATATGCTATAATTTTTGATAACTAAAAATATATTGCTGACATTCAAAAGAATATATATATATATATTAAAAATTCCGAATTTATGAAAAACCTACCCTACACCATTTCATGGTAAAAGGGAATCGATTATATATATATATATATATATATAAATATTCCGAATTTATGAAAAAATGAAATTAGTCTGTTTGACAGCACCTTCTCAAAGATTTTAGAAAACGCTGTCAGCATGCTGATTGGTCTATAGTTACCCATTTCTGTTGTTGGTCTCCTCTTGTACTGATTACTGATTACAGTAATCAGTAAACCCCTCTTGTAACACGGTCTGATTATTGCTAACTTGAGATCATTCGGAAAAATTCCCTCAGTGTAGGCATGATTCATGATGTACATCAGTGGTTCAGCAATAAGGTGCACTGAAATTTTAAGAATGTTGGCAGGAATATTGTCATATCCGCAGGATGATGAATTCTTCATAGATTGGACAGTTTTGATGATTTCGTCTTTGGTAATGTCAAACATGTAGAAACTATTATCCACCTTCTTGACCCGAGGTGGAGCCGACCCTGGAGGGAGGTTTCTACGGATTTCAGAAGCTGCAACAGTAAAGTATTGAACGAAATCGTTTGCCACAGTTTGATAGTCATGCGATGGCAAAATTATCTCTTGTTTATCATTTTTCCCAGTGAGAGTGCGAAGAATACTCCAAGTCGTCCTCGATTTATACGAAGATGCTGCAATTTTACCCCCATAGTAGGCCCTCTTCAAATCAGCAAGCATTCCATCGTAAATCCGCTTTGTTTTCCTATATTCTGCAAGGAAATTAGCGTTCTTTCTGGATATCAAGAACAAGACATCCAAATGTCTCTTCAGATTTTGTATTTCTGGATTATTTTTGATTCTTGACAGGAGTGTTCGTTGTTGTGATCCTACTTCTATCTGTTTCGCTGGGAAGTGGTTTTCAAATATCCTCTTGTAAGTATTGAAGAAGTATTCCCACATTTCATCTATTTCGTTATTCCCAAAATTCTTCAGTAGGGACCAGTCTGTTTGTTCCAGTTCATTCAAGAAACCTGCCATATTCTGTTCATTATATTGACGTACCTTCAGTTGTTTCCTATTAGTTGCTCGTTTGGAAATTGTCTGGAATAAAAAAACCTGTGCTGTGTGGTCTGATAGGTGACGCTGAATTACTGTAGCAGTTCCATTTTCAATATTGGTGAGTATGTTGTCCAGACACGTTTTACTAGTGTGTGTTATTCTCGTTGGTTCGTTAATTGATATTATCAAGCCATATGATTCCAGAATTTGCATGAAAGTTTCTGTATTCTTATGCTCAGGGGTGAGCAGGTCAATGTTGAAGTCACCAGTAATGATAAATTTTTTATTTTTCTCTACCGATAATATATCCAGAATGTGCATAAACTTATCAAAAAATAAATTGATGTCTGTGCCAATCTTATTTGGGTAATATATGCACACTATGATTAATTTCAATGAGGCTACCTCATAATATTCCAAAGCACAGCATTCCATCACATTTAGGTCTCCCAATCTGTTGATATCTTCTCTGATTGTGCAGTATTTGACCCGATTGTTTTTAACATATATTGCACTGCCACCATGCTTCTTACGTTCTCTACAAAAACTCGTCATTAGCTGATAGTCTGAAAGTTTGTACGATTCCAGTTGTTCTGAATCTTGCCAGTGTTCAGTAACTGCAAGAAAGTCCACCGCATTCTCCGAAGCAAAGAGCTCCAATCCACTAAATGATGTTGAAATGGATTGGATATTCATGTGTGTGATGTTGATTGTGTCTAGTATTTTCATGAATTTTTTGTTTTGCGTTTGTTGTCCCTTTTCCGAAAAAACTGCTTGTCAAAGTTTAAATCTCTGACTACAACGCCCTGAGGCCAAAAGGATTCATCAAACATCTTATTGTAAGCGTCTTGTGTTACGCCAATACTAAACGAAGAGTTTTGACCTATCGTTTTCTGCTTTTTCACTGTAAATTGTTCACTATCTTCCAGACATTCCAAGTATTTGGCGATGTCCTCTTCCGAGACGTCTTTACCTGCGATTTTCCCCACGTATATTCAACGTCTACGTATAGCTCCTTGAATTGATGTGCTTTGATCGTTTGTTCTTGTTCCATAAATTTTCTGTACCGTTTTCCTTTCTTTCGCCCCTCTCCCATATTTCGACCCCAGAAAATTATTCCATACCTCAAAACTGATTCGAAATTAGCAACTGACTTATGTATCAGGTACTTGGGGATTCGCGGCAAAGAGCCATATACAAAGAATTCAGGCAACAGAAAACAAGCTACTACGATATGTGGTAGATGCGCCTTGGTTTGTCCGGAATAAGAAGATATATCGTGATTTGAAATGGAAAACCATCACCGAATTTATGAAGAGGAAAGCTGAAAAGTTATTCGAAACAGCGAAGGAACATCCAAACGAAGAACTCAGGAGACTAGTGGATTACGATCCAGAGGAAGACAGAGGAAGAATTAGAATTTACAGAAGGAGACCGCGAGATCAATTGAGGAGAGATTGAAATGAGTACGGAAACTTATTAAAAGTATACTAAGAAGAGATATTCGAAATGGACGAATATGAAAACCCTAGCACGACAATGTGCAAGAAGAAATTAACCGATCAAGCGATAAATGGTTTAAAGGCAAATGCCCGGAACCAATGAAAAGCAGGTTAGGTTTAGTTGGTCGTAAACTCAGGAGAGTGAGTAACCCCACAGTGTTCCCAACAAATGGGTTCCTCTGGGCGAGAGATAGAGCCCCGTGTTTCTTCACGGTCGCAGATTCCCCCTGCTACAAAAAAAAAAAAAACCGAGGAGAAACATTAGCAGAGGTGAAAAAATTCTTGATGGACAATCACTACCCAGAGAACTTACTGAAAAAGCTCATAAGACAAGGAACACACCGACTATACAATACACAACAGAAAAAAATAACAACCACAGAGACCACAAAACGAATACAATTACAATTTATACAAAGACTGTCACAGAAGATAAGTAATATACACACACCGGCAAATTTAAAGGAACGGAGATGAATTGTATTATTTTTCCTCGTAACTTTTTTTTGCGGCACATTTGAAAAGAATCATTCAACAGGGAAACCTGTTGCCCTTTCAAGGCTAAAAAATTTAAATTTTTTTTTTTTTAATTTTTTAGCCTTGAAAAAGGTCCGATTGGCGACCGAAACGTCGGTGTAATGATTGAATAGGGAGTGGTGGTATTTTTACTTTATTTGGTTTTTGCGGTACCTAGGTCTAGAAGCTATGCCATTCTTACACAATTGTTATTCATTTTGCACATTTTTATCAATTTATTCAACGTCAAAGCCAAATCAAAGCGAAAATATCTGTCGATGGATATATTACATTTGAAACGCAAATTTTCTCCAAGTAGAATTTCCGTAAGTAATTGTTTGAGTTTAGTCGGTTTTTGTTTACTATCATCACTTTGATTGTGAAACTGCAAATAATGAGTGATTTAGCACCCACTGAAATTGCTAGGGTAGTACCAATGATCGAAAATGGTCGATCTTACAATGATGTTGCCAACATGTTTGCGGAATCGAAATCGACGATCCATCTTAGTGTTATGCAATGGAGGCAAACTGCAGAGTATGTGGGGAGACGAGGACAAGGCAGAAAACGCTCAACCACGGCCATAGATGACCGATTTATCACATTGCAAACACTCCGCAATAGGCCTCGAACCTCAGTTCAAACAAGAAACGAATTGGAAGAAGTTCGTGGAACCGCTATAAGTAAGCCTACAGTGAGGAGAAGAGTCAAAGAAGTTGGTTTGAAGGCATATAGGTCAAAAAAAGCACCACAACTACAGAGACGTCATCGAGTAGCGCGACTAACTTTTGCTCGAGAGCACCAAAATTTGAATGATCTCTGTGATAATGTTTTGTTCACGGATGAGGGCCGTTTCTGTGTTAATTCAAAAGAAAGAAGGGAAAGATTGTATCGTCGTCCAGGAGAACAAACTGAACAATTTAATTTTATTCCTACTGTCTCTTTCGGTGGAGGCTCAATTATGGTATGGGGTGGCGTATGTTTAGGGGCACGCACAGAGTTGGTGGTTGTTGATGGCGGCGCTTTAACGGCAGATATTTTTCATAAGGGATATTCTGCAAAATCATGTGATACCTTTTGCCCCATTTTTCAGGGTAGATTTTTTCTTGAAGACAATGCTAGCCCGCACGCAGCTCGTTGTGTAAGTGAATATTTAAATCAGGTTCAAATACCGGCAATGAATTGGCCTGTATGTTCTCCAGACATGACTCCAATTGAACATGTTGGGACATGCTAGGCAGACGACTTAGGTCAATAATTCCTGCTGTTCGAGAATTGCAAGAAGCAAGAACTGCTTTGATGGAAATATGGGAGAATTTGCCCCAACGTAATCAGAAATATGGAAAGACGAATGGTTGCAGTTATAAGGGCTCGTGGAGGAAACACAAGTTATTGAAAAAAATGTTCCTTGTGATTTTGTAATACCATTAAATGTTTAAGACGGCAATAAGTATACAATTAAGTTTTCAATTTTTAGTCTTAAGTCTTTAGACAGGCTCAAAAAGCGCATGAAGCTTTGCAAAACCAATTGAAATCCACTGAACCATTCTTTGAATTTCCCTGTTGAATGATTCTTTTCAAATGTGCCGCAAAAAAAAGTTACGAGGAAAAATAATACAATTCATCTCCGTTCCTTTAAATTTGCCGGTGTGTGTATATTACTTAACTTCTGTGACAGTCTTTGTATAAATTGTAATTGTATTCGTTTTGTGGTCTCTGTGGTTGTTATTTTTGTCTGTTGTGTATTGTATAGTCGGTGTGTTCCTTGTCTTATGAGCTTTTTCACTAAGTTCTCTCTGTAGTGATTGTCCATCAAGAGTTTTTTCACCTCTGCTAATGTTTCTTCCCGGTTTTTTTTTTTGTAGCAGGGGGAATCTGCGACCGTGAAGAAACACGGGGCTCTATCTCTCGCCCAGAGGAACCCATTTGTTGGGAACACTGTGGGGTTACTCACTCTCCTGAGTTCACGACCAACTAAACCTAACCTGCTTTTCATTGGTTCCGGGCATTTGCCTATAAACCATTTATCGCTTGATCGGTTAATTTCTTCTTGCACATTGTCGTGCTAGGGTTTTCATATTCGTTCATTTCGGATATCTCTTCTTAGTATACTTTTAATAAGTTTCCGTACTCATTTCAATCTCTCCTCAATTGATCTCGCGGTCTCCTTCTGTAAATTCTAATTCTTCCTCTGTCTTCCTCTGGATCGTAATCCACTAGTCTCCTGAGTTCTTCGTTTGGATGGTCCTTCGCTGTTTCGAATAACTTTTCAGCTTTCCTCTTCATAAATTCGGTGATGGTTTTCCATTTCAAATCACGATATATCTGCTTTTGGCGGTATGTGCTGGGGTGAGTTCACGCCATTTTAAGAATGGCGTGCTCTTGGGGTGATTGTTTCGTCCCACTGCTAGGGTCGGACTCATCAGGTAGGTTAATGAACCCTAGCAGCTACCTACGACAATCGCCGAAGCAGCGTAGTTTGTGCCTGCTATAAACGCCGGTTACGTCGAGGGTATAGAGTGTTGCGTCGCCGGTGGCGCCATCGTTTGGCGTATGCTGCACCGCAATAGACGAATAATCTACCCTGTGATCGCAACCGTCGTGCGCAGTGATGCCATCGTTTGGCTACCCTTGGTACCATCATGGTGAGATGAAGTATTCCTCTACCATGGGTACAACTACGCCGCCACATGCTTATTCCGGACAAACCAAGGCGCATCTACCTCATATCGTAGTAGCTAGTTTTCTGTTGCCTGAATTCTTTGTATTTATTTATTTCTTTATTTATTTATTCATAACAAGAACATATACAGGTAAATTATTACCCAAAAACAATGTCCACTAATTAACATTGATTTACAGAAGTGCAAATACTTACATAGAACTAAAAAAGAACAAAATTTTGATATTCAATTAAACAATTTCTATCCTTCACAAATAAAAATGGAAAAAAATGATTCAGCGAAAAAAAAAAAAACAATTAATTAAGTAGAGATACCTCTGAAGTGGTTACCCAAACATCTTTTGACATATTCGTGGCTATGACCAATTACATCCACTAGATCCTTAAAACTATTACAACGACCAAGCATTCCAATAATAGGAGAATTCCTGGAGCTGTTGGTATGCCTCAAAGGCAAGACGAAGGTTTCCAGCTGTCTGAATCTCCTCGAGGGAGCATGAAAGTTGATTCGCGATAAGAGTGACGATGATTCCAATTGATTACTTAATAGCTTATTTACGAAGAGTACGTCACTCATAGTTCTGCGATTCTGCAAACTAATCATATTAAAGTGTTTCAACCTTATAACATAATTTTCTGGATCTCCTCTATTCAACCGTAGACCACACTTTGAACCTAGAAAACGAAGAAATCTCATCTGAACCTTCTCGATTCGGTCTATATAAGTGTTATATTGGGGGTTCCATACAATAGAAGCGAAATTCAACTTGCTGAACACATAAGCGTAATAAAGGGTAATGGAGGATTTATAATTGCAAAACGAACGACTCTGTCTCAATATGAAACCGAGCATGCGGCTTGACGCTGTTACGATATTGTCGATATGTAGGTTAAATTTGAGATGAGAGTCAAAAGTAACACCCAAGTCGCGTACATGACTTGAACGCATCAGCGGTGTGTTCAGCAACAAGTATGGAAACATTATAGGATCGTTCCTCCTCGAGAAAGTAATCACACGACATTTGGCTATATTTGTGAAGAGATTAGCCCTTCCGCAAAATTTCATGAAAGAGTCGATGTCATTCTGAAGGCGCAGGCAGTCACGGGAGTCCTTGATTTTCATGAACATTTTCAAATCATCTGCGAATAATAGTATTTTGCAAAATTTAAATATTTTTATTATATTATTTATGTATATTATAAATAATAACGGCCCCAGATGGGAGCCCTGGGGAACCCCCGATGAAGCCGACACGTACCGTGATTCGAAACCCTCCACAGAGACATATTGCGACCTATTTCTGAGATAAGACTCAAACCACCGCAGGAGAGAGCCACAGACTCCAACTCCATACAACCTTCCAAGAAGTCTACCGATATATATCTTATCAAAAGCCTTACTAAAATCTGTGTAAATGACGTCCACTTGAACCCCCTCATCCAGACCCTCCAGCAAGAATTCAGTAAAATTGACCAGGTTAGTTTCAACGGAACGACCCCTGAAAAAACCATGTTGCTCGGGATAATCTGGGATATGACAAGATGGAATAAATGGGGGTATATAAGGGACTCGAACACTTTAGCAAAAATAGAGAGTTTACTTATAGGTCTATAATTCTCTACCGATAGCCTACTTCCAGCCTTGAAGATAGGAAGGACACATGCCAACTTCCAACGATTCGGAAAAACCCCAGATTTGAGAGATTTATTAAATATTATTGTCAAAGGTTCAAAAAGAGACACAGTACATGATCGAATGAACAATGCGGGAATAGAATCTGGCCCTGGGCTCTTGTTAACATCCAGGGATAACAAAGCGCGTTCAACGTCCACGGTATCAATATTGATACCTTCCAACAGGAAGGAGCTGAAATCTTGCTCTCCATCAAAGTCAGTTCTACAATTTGGTGTAACGTAAACACTTTCGAAAAAATCCGCGAAAAGATTACTTATATTTTTGCCACCGCTTACAGTTTTTTCACCATATGTCATGCGGTTAGGACAGCTGAAAACCCTGTCTTTTACAGATATGAACTTGAAAAATTTTTTTTGATCAAATGCCATATCACTTTCGATGGAAAGCTTGTATTTCACAAAGTCACGTCTAATCAATCTTTTACACGAGTAACGTAAAGCTTTAAATTCAATTTGATCGGATAGATTCTTATAAGTATATGGCTCTTTGCCGCGAATCCCCAAGTACCTGATCCATAAGTCAGTTGCGGTCTAGCAATGGCTTTGATTATTTTTAATTTTATCTCATTTGACATATGGCTCTTTCTACCTATCAGCGGGTATAGCATATTCATCGCTGCCTTGGTTTTGTCAACGGCTTGTTTGATATGGCTTCTCCGAGTTCATTACCCGCATTCTCCAAGATTTTTGAATTAGTTATGAGGCTATTAAGTTTCATGAATGAAAATACTTCATTCTCAAAATTTCAACATGGATATATCTAAAGGGCAGATCTACCAACACTGCTATTTTTCATTTGTGAATGCAGTTTTACATTTTCATCAAGCTTTTGATTGTGTTGACCGTGAGCTTCTTCTTCAGAAGCTGGAAGATGTGTGGAATAAGGAAAACAGCAAATGATTGGATCAGATCCTTTTTGTCCTGTAGGAAGCAGCAAGTTGTTCTCAAAGGCTTGAGTGATGATGTAAAATCAGATATTCGAAATGTTGAATTTGGAGTTGGTCAGGGTACTATAGCTGGTCCTATTTTATTTTTAGTTTATATAAACGATCTACCAGTGGCAATAAATAGTACTTAAATGTAAATTATTTTGATGACACGAATATTTTAATTGAGGGGGATGATTTAAATCAGATTGTTTGCAGAACATGAGATGCATTCTTCAAGCTGCAGGATTGGTTTGATATAAATAAATTGGTAATAAATGAGACCAAAACCAATTTGGTACTCTTTCATACTAGACAGGCTCCGAATGCTTCCCTTGATAGCATTACTCTGGATGACAACAGTGTTCCACTTTCATCAGACACCAAATTTCTGGGTGTTCATATTGATGAATTCCTCAATTGGGAAACTCATATAGATAAGGTCTGTCTGAAGTTGTCCAGTATTGGCTATGGAATAAAGATTCTGTCCAATCACTTGGATGAGGATATTGTGAAACGTCGGCGTTGTATTGAAGAACAATAAAGAAAGTTAGTCCAAGAATCCCAATATTCTTTCATTTCATTGTGAAAATAATATATCATGCTAATTTCGAATCAGTTTTGAGGTATGGAATAATTTTCTGGGGTCGAAATATGGGAGAGGGGCGAAAGAAAGGAAAACGGTACAGAAAATTTATGGAACAAGAACAAACGATCAAAGCACATCAATTCAAGGAGCTATACATAGACGTTGGATATACGTGGGGAAAATCGCAGGTAAAGACGTCTCGGAAGAGGACATCGCCAAATACTTGGAATGTCTGGAAGATAGTGAACAATTTACAGTGAAAAAGCAGAAAACGATAGGTCAAAACTCTTCGTTTAGTATTGGCGTAACACAAGACGCTTACAATAAGATGTTTGATGAATCCTTTTGGCCTCAGGGCGTTGTAGTCAGAGATTTAAACTTTGACAAGCAGTTTTTTCGGAAAAGGGACAACAAAAATGTGATAAATCGGTCATCTATGGCCGTGGTTGAGCGTTTTCTGCCTTGTCCTCGTCTCCCCACATACTCTGCAGTTTGCCTCCATTGCATAACACTAAGATGGATCGTCGATTTCGATTCCGCAAACATGTTGGCAACATCATTGTAAGATCGACCATTTTCGATCATTGGTACTACCCTAGCAATTTCAGTGGGTGCTAAATCACTCATTATTTGCAGTTTCACAATCAAAGTGATGATAGTAAACAAAAACCGACTAAACTCAAACAATTACTTACGGAAATTCTACTTGGAGAAAATTTGCGTTTCAAATGTAATATATCCATCGACAGATATTTTCGCTTTGACGTTGAATAAATTGATAAAAATGTGCAAAATGAATAACAATTGTGTAAGAATTGCATAGCTTCTAGACCTAGGTACCGCAAAAACCAAATAAAGTAAAAATACCACCACTCCCTATTCAATCATTACACCGACGTTTCGGTCGCCAATCGGACCTTTTTCAAGGCTAAAAAATTAAAAAAAAATTTAAATTTTTTAGCCTTGAAAAAGGTCCGATTGGCGACCGAAACGTCGGTGTAATGATAGAATAGGGAGTGGTGAAATAGATGATCCAAATACCTGATAATGGTTTTATTGATTCGATAACATGGATGACAATATGAACCCAAAGTAAAAATACCTTTTATTTACGAAAGTATATCTCCGTTCCTTTAAATTTGCCGGTGTGTGTAATAAAACCATACAACCGAGAAATGGTACATAGGCCATGCAATCAAGTTGGAAATATTTTCAGTAAGTTGAAAGCACCAACACCCAAAATTAAAAAATCACATGTCATTCACAGTGTACCATGCAAAGACTGTGACAAACAATACATAGGACAGACTTCACAAAGACTACAAGACAGACTAAACGCACATAAATAAACACAAAACGCAACCAGCACTCAACAAACACAAGAAAACAAAAAAACATAATTTCAATAACGAGGACACAAAGATTTTGGGAATCAAACCTCAATAGAAACGAAAAGAAATGCTAGAAATGATTTACATACAAGTGAACAACGAAACTGTTGTAAATGACAAGCAAGACACGAAGAATCTCAGTCACATATAGATGCCAATATTGAAAAGACCACCAGATAGAAAAAGAAGACAAGACAACCAATAGTCCTTTGACGTTCAAAACAACCTCATTTCCAAGCTAAGGGCTGAGTATCAACAGATCGCAGCGTGGAAACTGCTCTACCGAGTGCAACACCCTGCCAGGTACGTAAGTGGTCTACAGACAATTCTTCAACATCGAAATAGTTGACCCATGATCGACCGTCAAGGGGCCAGGTCGAACGTGGCAAGAATCGTTCCCGCTGCCGACCATCAGCTCCAAACGGCAACCTTGGATCGTGCGACACCAGACGAACACGTCTGATGCCTAGTAAAGTCACATTGTTTTGAGCCTTTCGACTCATAGAAGCTCAAAATGTTATCGTTGCCACCTTTGACTAGACAGGATACGGCCTTAGAGGCGTTCAGGCATAATACCACGGATGGTAGCTCCGGTAGTCTTGGGGACCTCAAGGATCAAGGAATCGTTGATGCCGAGGTCATAAGGATGACCTCGAACATTACTAAGAAGCCAATACCCTTACTACTGGTGAAAACCCAGAATAAGGGCATTACCGAAATCAAAAGGCTGTACAACATGAATTGTGTTGTAGAACCAAAGAGGAGGACAGCAGGGCCTGGACAGTGCTATCGTTGTCAACGGTATGGACATGCCCAGAGCAAATGCACATCCCATGGAGGTGCGTGAAATGCTCCGGTAATCACAGCTCCAAGGAGTGTACACTTACCAGGGAGAATGACGAAGGTAATGTTTCGCGCGTCCTTTGTGGAAAACAAGGTCATCAAGCCAGCTACAAGGGATGCAGCGAATGGAAATTGGTCACAAAAAAGAACAAGAGATAGCCAAGATCGAACCAAAACCAGCTCGAGGCGAATACAAAATACTCCGAAGCCAGCCCAAAACTATTCGGAAGTGAAGAAACCCCAGGAAACTGCAACCAAAGCAGTCAAAGAGACGAAGAAACCAGAGTAAAAGACAAAAAAGGCAAAAACCATCAAAAAAGCCGAAACCAGGAAAGGAATTTCTGGAATCACTGAGGAACTGGATAAGTTCACGAAAAATCTCCTCAGCACGATGATGCGGAATCTGGAGAAAGAGAGTGAGAAGAAGATGCAGCGAATTATTAAAAATATTTAATGTCTGATACGACGATAAAGAACAATCTCATAATAGTCTCTTGGAACGTCGAAGCATTGAGAGCCCGCAGACCCGAATTTTAACAACTGATTGAAGAGAAGAGACCGGATGTCATAGCTCTTCAAGAAACAAAACTTAACCCCAACGTTCGGATAGCATTTCCCAATTACGATATCTACAGAAATGATAGACCTAACAGCACAGGTGGCGTTGCTATACTGGTTAGAAGGATTATGGATCACCATTTCTACTAAATATTCAATGGTCAAGAAGAAGAAGCTATATCTATTATTGTGAATACCAATCGAGGACAAGTGAAGATTATTTCGACTTATAAATCACCGGATAAGGACATGCTGGAAGAGGATCTAAAAATGCTACTAGAAGGAAGACACCCGAAAATCATAATTGGTTATCTTAACTGCAAATCGCAGGATTGGAACCGTAGGGTGGAAAATACCTACGGGAGAAGACTGAAGATTTATGCTGAAAAACTTAATGCAGTTGTGATAGGACCTGATATACCGACCTACATACCAAGAGTAAATGGACTACCCAATGTACTGGACATTGTCGTAATAAAAGACATCACTGAAGAAATCAGCATTGATACAATAGAAGACGGAACTTCAGACCACAATCCCATAGTGGGACATGTGTCTCAAAAGCAAGGATCGCACAGACTGGGAGAAATATAAGAATTCACTCCAGGAGAAAATCACGGAAATTCCAAAAATAAACACCCGGGATGAATTAGATGAAGCAGTTAAAAAATTGAAAAATCAAATAAAAGAAGCCAATGAAGAAAGCACCAAGAGAATAAGGAGAACAATTCCGAAACATTTACATGGAGATACGCCAATGGATATAAAGGAACTTATAAAAAAGAACCGAAGACTCAGAAAAATCTACAGAAAAACAAAAAGAGAAGAAGACAAGAAGAAACTGAATAAGTATAGTCAGATATTGAAAAATGCTTTAACAGAACTGCGTAAGAACAGATGGCACCAGAGATTAAGAGAACTGAATACAATAGATCACTCGGCTTGGAAAATGCAAAAATGCTTACGACGAGAACGGACAGTTATACCTCCACTGCATGGAGCAAACGGAATGGTATATACGAGACTTGAAGAAGCCGAAGCACTTGCCGACTCAATTGGGAAGAAGTGCAGGCAAACGAAGAACTGATGAACCACCGGAAACCGAAATCATTCCAAAACCGGCTTCCCCAACAGAAATCAAAGAGATCATAATGAAATTGAAAAACAGGAAAGCGCCGGGAGAAGATAGGATAACGAATTATATGTTGAAGAAATTGCCTAGAAAAGGAATATCAGCCTTGTCGAATATAACGAACGGAGTGATGAGGACCGAATACTATAATAATAATAATAATTTATTGATCCTGTTCGACATTCAATGTATAGGACAAGTCAGCTTTACATCAAGTTTGTAAACTACACAATAATGGAATCACATAAATACTCATTGATACTGTAATAAGCCTTTTTTATCAACAAATTCCTCACCGTCGTTCTGAACCCTCGTCCACCCATTGCCCGTACCTTGAATGGCAAATGATTGTAAAGTTTAATTCCACTATATAAGATAGATGATTGGAATTTTGTGGTTCTGTGCAATGGAATAGAAAAGGTCTCAGTATTTCTGGTGGAATAGCTATGAAAACTTGAAAGTCTGTCGAATCTGCTTTGATTACTTTTGACGTACATTAGGGCATTGAAGATATATATACAAGGTGCAGTAAGTATATTCTGGGCAACAAACACAGGCCGGCAAGATGTACGAGGATGAAGGCCAAAAATCAAACGTATTATGCGTTTTTGAAATAGTAAAATTCTATCAAAATCAATTGAGTTACCCCAAACAAGTATGCAATAGGACATATGACTATAGACTAAGCTATAATATACACTAATTACTGATTGTTGAGGAAGAGTATCTTTTATACGGCTGATAGCATAGTAAGCAGTGCTCATGTTTTTACAAATTTGATCTACATGATGACACCACCTCAACCTGTCATCCACGAACACTCCCAAGAATTTAACAATTTTCTTTGATTTCAAGGTCTCATTCCCATGGTATAAGTCAAATGAGCATACAGTAGAGTTACGTAATGTGAAGAGAAGACTCTCAGTCTTATCGATGTTTATGACTAAGGCATTCATTCTGCACCAGTTCTCAAACTGTCCTATAAGAGGTTCACATACACTCTTGAGTTCATCAATCGTCTGTGCGGACACAGCAATAGACAAATCGTCAACAAAAATGACTAAACGAACTAGAGTCAGGACCAGATGTTTGGGTAGGTCATTGACAAAAAGAAGGAAGAGTAGCGGCCCTAATATTGAGCCCTGAGGAACACCTAGCTCATTTATGCGACTAGACGACCAACAGCCACCCACCTTCACTGACATAACACGATTCGTTATGAAACTGGATAACCAGTCGAGGATGACTCCCCGGAAACCGAGGTGATAAAGTTTATTCAATATGAACTTGAATGTAATGCAGTCAAAGGCACGGGAGAGGTCGAAAAAAAGACCCGCCACATAAAGACCCCTATCCAAGGACTCATAGACATATTCAAAGAAGTCAATCGCAGCGCTCTGAGTAGATCTCTGTGTTCTGAAGCCATGTTGACAACTAGTTAATAGGTTGAATTTATTAAGAAAATTGGTCATGCGATTTAGTACTATTCTTTCAATAACTTTGGAGAGAACACTAAGAATAGAGATAGGTCTATAATTTGAGACATCCTCCACATCATTTCTCTTATGCACTTATGCACTACCCAAAGAGATGGAAAACTGCACAAATGATAGTTTTCAACAAGCCTGGAAGGAAACGGAAATTTCCTCAAAATTATAGACCAATCAGCCTACTATCAGCACTAGGAAAAATCGTCGAGAGGGTTATCGCCAAAAGGCTGAATGAGAAAACATAGATGTTGAAGATAATTCCACCCGAACAATTTGGATTTCGACGAGAATATTCGACTGAACTCCAATTGCTACGGCTCATAGAATACGTCACCGAAGGTATGCAGACCAAACAGGCCACAGGATTAGTTCTGATGGATATCGAGAGAGCTTTTGATAGAGTATAGTACGAAAGCCTAATCTACAAGTTGAAAAAAGCAGGATATTCGACCATGCTATGCAAGATTGTGAGGAACTATCTGAGGAATAGAAACTTTTATGTGAAGATAGATGGAGCAACCTCTCAAACCAGACAATTGGAAGCAGGGGTGCCTCAAGGATCGGTACTTAGACCTCTGCTTTACGTAATATACGTTTATAATATCCCGAACAATGCTAGAAATATGCTCACTTTGTACGCAGATGATACAGAAATAGCGTTCAGACATCGACGCCCAGAGATCATACACCAGAGACTGCAGGATGCTATAGATGAATTACTGAAATGGTGCATCAAATGGAAAATCCAAATCAATGAAAGGAAGACTCAAGCAATATTACTGCAAAAGAGAAGATTGAGGATGGAAGAAAACCTTGAAGTTGATGGAGAACAGGTGGAATGGAAAAATGAAGCAACATACCTAGGAGTGAAACTTGACAGAGAACTAACATGGAAAAACCACATCAAATGTGCAGTCGATAAAACAAGAGCCGCAATGAGAAGACTTTATCCACTCATAGGCAGAAGAAGTCATATGAATAAGAACATCAAGTTGTCGATGATTAAAACTATCGCGCGACAACAACTCACATATGGATCGGCGGCATGGGGCTTCGCAGCCAAGACCCACATCAAGAGAATACGGGCCACTGAGAATAAACTCCTTAGAATGGCGATGGATGTACCCTGGTTTGCTAGGAACAAACAAATCTACAAGGACTTGGAATGGAAAACAGTTACAGAATTTATGAAGAGAAAGGCAGAAAGGATATTCGACAAAGCCAAATGAGGAACTTCGAAGATTAGTCGACTACGATCCAACAGAAGAAGCCAGAAGGTCAAGAACCTACCACCGAAGACCGAGAGATCAGTTGAGGATTTAAATGTAACCAAAGAAGAGCTCAACCTATAAAAGATATAGGCAGCATACAACTATCAACACGACTATGATCGTGTGAGAGTCCAGAAACCATAAGAGCCAACTGGTTAATAGGCAAAATGCCCGGAACCTATGAAGAAGCAGTTAAGGGTTCTTCGTGGGTCTCGAGCTCAGGAGAGTGAGAATCCCCACACTTGTTTCCCCTCAGGAGAGGGTGTGTTCGTCTGTCATGCAGATTTTTCCCCTGCTACACCAAAAAAAAACCCTATTAGGGTTTCACACTTACTCCTGAAAGAGTCAGGCCGGACCCAGCGAGGATCTAGGCGATTGTGGATTACAAACGTCCCACCTGTGAGAAGAAGCTCCAAAAGTTTCTTGGACTTTGCCAGTTTGACCGAATTTTCAGCCTCAGATTCTCAGCTCCTTTGGTCAAGTTACTTTGCGAGAAAAGTCCCTGGAAATGAACAGACATTGAGGAAGCATCATTTGTCAATTTGAAAAAAGAACTAGAAGATGCCGTTTTACTTTATCATTGAATCTTTGAGAAAGAGGTTCTAGCTGCTTTGTAGGTGGTACAGAAGTGGAGAATTTATCTTTTGGGCAATACTTTCACATTGCATACTGACTGTAAGGCCCTTACTGACATTCAGACTTGCAGACTCCTATCACCTAGAGTGACTAGATGGGCATTGGCACTCCAGAAATTTGATTTTGAACTGAAGCATATTTCTGACAAGAGAAACGTGCAGGCAGACGCTTTATCTCGTTATGCCTGTGTGAGGTTAACAACACCTACTGAAAAATGTTTCAATATAAACTCCCTGCAATTTTCGAGGAATTTCTCTCTTATCAAATATATGAGATCTTCAGGTGGAGGACGAAAAACTTGTTTGTATTAGGAATCAACTCCTCACTCATGACTGTAACATCAGAGTGAGGGAACTTTTTGTAATGCACAATGACACTCTGACAAAAGAGACAGTGCGAGCAACAGATTATTGTTGTGTATCCCAGGGAATTTGGTGAGAAAATTTATAGAGGCTTATCATTGCGTTTTGGGACACTATGGACCTTATAATACCTGGGTATTTATGAGAGCGGAGGTATGGACTTCCAACCTCCATAGGCACATCAAAAAATTTGTTTAAAGCTTGTGACATTTGTCAGCGGTCGAAATCCTCCTCACTATCACAACCTCCTCAAGATAATATTCTACCGAGTGATCCTGGTGATATAAATGCTTTAGATCTTTTCGGCCTTCTAGTGCGGTTTAGAGGTGGAGTACAATATCTTTTCGTGGTGGTTAACCTTTTCACAAAATATGTTGTTTTGTACCCCATCAAGAAAGCCACAGCGAAGGCATTAATATATCGTCTTTTAAAGAAATATCTTCCAAAGTATGGTCCCATTAGAAAATTTCTCATTGACCGAGGAACTCAATTTACTTCAAAACTCTGGCAGGATACTCTGAAGATGGAGAATATTGCAGCCATATTAACTTCAGTTCGATATCCCCAGGCCAATCCATCAGAACGAATAATGAGGGAACTTGGTCGACTTTTCCGAACATATTGTTCACAACAGCACACCCGTTGGGCATATGAAGTGCCCAAAATACAGGAGATTCTCAACGAAATATCCCATGAATCCACTGGATTCTCACCAAGTGAGTTACAGTTGGGTGTTCCTAGACTTAAGCTACTTCCTAAGGAGCTGAGAGCTCCTGATGATGTAATTGAGCCCCCACTCGAGGTCAAACTAAGATTAGCATCAGATTGTATGTCAAAGAGCGCAGTTCGGAGGAACAAAAGGAATCCCGGAAAATTCTGCACGTGTTTCAAAGAGGAATATTTAGTGTTGCTCAAGGCTAATAATGTATCCTCAGTTATAACTGCGGAAATTAAAATGTTTTTATTATCATTTGAGGGACCTTTCCGTATCAAAAAGAGAGTTTATACTCATACTTATCTTCTCACCTGTACTGATGTTAAAAATAAAGAACGTGTTGTGTTTCATGCTCGTCACTCAAAGATTTATACTATTCCAACTTATGTTTCGGCCACTTAGGGTTTAGTTCACATATGTTTTGGGGGCAAGTTGAACAGAAACAAAAAAAAAATAAAAAAAATTTGAAAATTATTTGAGGCATTTTGTTTAAATGTACGTTGTTTTCAACTTTTGAATCACTTTTTCTTATCATGGGTTGCCTACGGCGCCAGTTCATTGTTGAAACTTGGATTCAACACATATGTGCCCCATGTATCTTTGATCTTTGCCTCGATTTTCAAATTGATTCGGTATATAATCAAAGCTGTTTCATAGCGTCATAATTTCCATTGAAAAGTGAACTTTCTTGAAAGTAATTCTTCAAAATGTCAAGAGGAAGACTTGGTTATTCTCAGGTGAAATATTTGTCATTTAATATAGTTATGAATAAAGTATCCAAAAGTCTATTTTTAAAAAGAACTTCTTTCTTTTTAGGGTTGCCAATAATAATTAAAGGACAACTCAATAGAAAGGATATCGTTTCCAGTGGCGGCTCGTGGTCATGAGAGCTGAGGAGGCTAATAGTTTTCGAGGAGCGTTGGAACAAACTCTTATCAGTCAATAAAGTATACTTCTTCGATAAAATGAAAAGTTGCCAGTTCTAAGACTAATTTTCAATGCAAGGGGATGCTGTATGCTCCTTTGACTTGTTATGCCTTTCGATAGAACACGGTATATTTTTCAAATCTGAAAACCCCGTGAAGTATATTCTGTTTGATGAGAAAATAGTAAATATGGCCAGCAGAATAATTTTTCCCGTTTGATCGATCCAGTTAACCAATCACATTTATCGTACCAAACAACACTGAAACCTCTATTCAGACGATTTTCGGTAGACTTTAGTGTAATTAAATTTGGTGGAGGTATTGTAAAGGTTTAAGCAACGTGTACAGTTAATTCTCAATATTCAATTCCATTTTGTTTTTTAATCCGTATCAGTACTTACCCCTAACGCCCTAACAGAACAACCTATCTTAACAAGAATATATCACAAATTTCCCGAAGTTCCAGTTCTCCACGAAGTCGTTACATTCAAATTGAAAATTGAAATCATAACAACTACCGCCGGAGATCAAGCGAATATAGTCGAAGACGGCACGAAAGAATCGATGGAGAACAGGGGAGCTGTGCCTCCTCTGGTACATTTTACGGGCGAATATGGTACAGTAAGTCAGCTGAATTCTTGTTCGGCTAGTAGGTGAGTCCAGAGAACGTATGCGTAAGTTACACTATCAACGGAAGCAGCAGGCCCAACAGCCTCCGTCCGAATAGGCAGTCCTAGGAAATATTCACATTCGACACGGCGGACGCGTACGCGGCCGGTGGATTGTATGGTATTGTTATGCTGGATTTTTATGAGCGGAGGACCGAAAAATGAAATAATTTTTATCTGAATATCTAGTTCAGGTGTTCGGAAAATTTATATAGAAATTACTTTCTGAAAAAAAGGACATGCCCAAAATGAATGTATTTTAGCTCTAAGCTTTATGAGGAGGCTTAGCCTCCCTTGCCTCCTCTGACGAGCAGCCTTTGATCGTTTCTATTTGTACAAAGAACAAGCAAATGAATCTATTTAACGCTAGACATCAACTAACTACTATTCAAATTGTGAAAAACGGAAAGAGTCACAATCGGTGGTCACGCCTTGTGTCGTCTTCCATAGCTGGAGAGCTAGTGAACCCTGAGAGTAACGGTCTCCCTGTAAGGTTAGAAATTTTTATACTTACGATTTATGACATGCTAAGAGCAATAGCCATGACCTGGCAGGCGTCAGCCCTGCACGTCATCAGCCCCTTTATTTTTTGGACTGTTAAGTAAATTGAGTTTCAAAACTTGTTTCTGTAAATTTGAAAATTTAATCCCTAATAGCACACAACGTCCTTGGGACGTCCAATTCATGTCCATTTAACGTCGGAATGTCCATGTACTTGATTTGTATGTCCTTTGGACGTCCGTTTCCGGACAGTTTTAGGACGTCCAAGATGGATATCCATTGTTAGTCCAATTTATGTACAATGTCCGTATCGGATATCCATTGGATGCCCGTGATGGACATAATACGGACCATATGACACATGTCCGTATCATGTAGTCCCAAAATGGTCCCTCACCGACTTAATACATGCAATGTCAAATATATGTCCTTACTGGATATCCATTAGTTGTCCGAGATGAACATAGTACGGACCATATAACTTATATACATATATATATTACATGGTCCGTATAACGTCCATCACGGACACCTAGTGGATATCCGGTAGGGACATCTTTTGAATGTCCATACCGGATATTCACTAGGAGTCCGTAATGGACGTAATATGGACTAAATAACATGTATATATTACATGGTCCGTATAACGTCCATGACGGACACCTATTGGATATCCGGTAGGGACATCTTTTGAATGTCCATACCGGATATTCACTAGGAGTCCGTAAGGGACGTAATATGGACCAAATAACATGTATATGTTACATGGTCCGTATAACGTCCATCACGGACACCTAGTGGATATCCGGTAGGGACATCTTTTGAATACCGGATATTCACTAGGTGTCCGTAATATGGACCAAATAATACATACATGTATATCAATGAACACCGAAATTTAATATTATTTTTCACTAAACTCCATTTTTCCGCTTTGTAGTATATGAATATCTTATGAATATTATATTATGTATAACGTTATGATGAACGAAGACTTAATACTTGAGTAATTACTATTATAAAATAATCTATATTTGAGTTTCAAGACTTCAGTTTTTATTATATGGCATTTCTGTATTAATCGACTACTATTCCATAAATCAGTTAACAATATAATGAATATGTTCCTACAAGTAGATATATCGTATGGTCTCGGTAGCTAGGACGGTTGCACCGAAGACTCTGTAATGCGGTGTTCCCACGTACTCGCGAGTTCGAATCCGGGCCAAGTGTAAAAACTTTCTAGTAAGTATGGATTAAAATGAGAACAACACAGAAAAAATAATATCTGCGTCTGAGTGTAAGACATTGGGTTCTAGGACATTAAAATTCTAATAGATAGGATAGCCAGCGTCGTGGTAAATTTTTGTACCGTTGAGATTGCTAATGATGGTCCCAACGGGATATCCATTGGACGTCCGCGATGGACGTCCGAATTCTGTTCAAAGTTGTGACATTTGTACGTCCCTCGGATGTCCATAGAACGTCCATTGTACCAGAAATGGACGTCCCATGGATGTCCGTAATGTCCGAAGAGGACGTCCTATGGATGTCCATAGGACTACTTTGTGCTATTAGGGATAGGATAAAGTTTATTTATTGTATATCTTAAAAAAAATTGACAGGCGATTACAATAAGCAGAAGTATATGACAGATCAATTAGAAAACGTACAGTTGATGAGGTAAAATAAACTTTATCCTGTATACTTAAAATTTTTATATGTTTTCAAGTAAACGTCTCAGAGTAAATATGTACAATGCCAGGCGGTTTTGAACAGCATAAGACCTTGACAGGCGAGGGGACAGCTGCTAATGGCGTGCAAATAAGAAATGTTACATGAACGCATACAGTAAATGCAATGTATTTTATTAGGTTTTATGCAATCTACATTATTTTGAACATTCATTTTCTTCAGCATCATCCGAAATTTCGCTATCACTGTTTTCATCATCATCTGATTCTTCAACAATGTTTTCCTCATCTGAAAATAGTAAAAAAAAATATTTTAATGAATCAATAAGGTTGTTAAGAATTAAATATCAAGCTCAATTACATAGGACTGCGTATTAAATGTTACGGAATAAAATAGCTGTATGTTACCTGAAATGCATTCCCCAGTTTCAGTCGATTGTGCTGTGGCAGTATCAGCAGGTCCTTGTAAAAGTATGTCGTATATAGAAGATGGAACCGTATTCCCCTCAAACCAATTAAATTCGTAACGACTATCAATTAAGTTCCAACCGTTATTTTCAGGTGTAAGAATTGTTGGTTCTTTTAAATTACAATTTCGCCATATATTTGTAATGTAGGCAGTTCTCAATAATTGTTGATGTAGTTCACGTTTGCAGGGTGGTAAATTAGATGAATGAAGTATTATAATAAGCTATGATTCATCGAATTTACCACCCTGCAAACGTGAACTATATCAACAATTATTGAGAACTGCCTACATTACAAATATATGGCGAAATTGTAATTTAAAAGAACCAACAATTCCTAAACCTGAAAATAACGGTTGGAACTTAATTGATAGTCGTTACGAATTTAATTGGTTTGAGGGGAATACGGTTTCATCTTCTATATACGACATACTTTTACAAAGACCTGCTGATACTGCCACAGCACAATCGACTGAAACTGAGGAATGCATCTCAGGTAACATACAACTATTTTATTCCATAACATTTAATACGCAGTCCTATGTAATTGAGCTTGATATTTAATTCTTAACAACCTTATTGATTCATTAAAATATTTTTTTTTACTATTTTCAGATGAGGAAAACATTGTTGAAAAATCAGATGATGATGAAAACAGTGATAGCGAAATTTCGGATGATGCTGAAGAAAATGAATGTTAAAAATAATGTAGATTGCATAAAATCCAATAAAATACATTGCATTTACTGTATGCAATGTTCATGTAACATTTCTTATTTGCACGCCCTTAGCAGCTGTCCCCTCGCCTGTCAAGGTCTTATGCTGTTCAAAACCGCCAGGCATTGTACATATTTACTCTGAGACGTTTACTTGAAAATATATAAAAATTTTAAGTATACAGGATAAAGTTTATTTTACCTCATCAACTGTACGTTTTCTAATTGACCTGTCATATACTTCTGCTTATTGTAATCGCCTGTCAATTTTTTTTTAAGATGTACAATAAATAAACTTTATCCTATTGAATTTTCCAATTTACAGAAACAAGTTTTGAAACTCAATTTACTTAACAGTCCAAAAAATAAAGGGGCTGATGACGTGCAGGGCTGACGCCTGCCAGGTCATGGCTATTGCTCTTAGCATGTCATAAATCGTAAGTATAAAAATTTCTAACCTTACAGGGAGACCGTTACTCCCAGGGTTCACTAGCTCTTGGACTACCAGGAATCCTGGGTTTCTGGTTCCGATGCGATTCCGTGCTTCTTGTGGGAAACGGTCTCGTAACAATATTAATAATTAATTAATTGCAACTTTCATATGACTAACTATTAATTCTCAGTGGAATATAAACTACGCCTCATCTGACCCTTCTATCAGCTCGCCTACCCTTTGAACCCCGTCTCAGCACAAGTTTATGTGATTGAAGAAATCATTCAGTTTTTCATTTGGCAGCATGGAGATCAAGAACTGAATGATTTCTTCTATCACCTGAACTCATTGCATGATAAGATCAAATTCACTGTTGAAATAGAAGATGATGGAAAATTCTCTTCCTCCGGACGGTTTCGAAGAGGGCCAGCCCGCTGCCCTCTGCCGCCCTGGTTCATACTTCCCGTGATAGGAGCAATAGTATGATCAACTACCCAGGCTGCTAACCTGGGGGTCGGCTGACTCGGGTTCGCGGGGTCGTCACTCCCCGATGGCACTGAAGTGCCTCCCTCCGATAATATAAAAAAAGGAGAATGATATTGCTGTGTAGAACCAAACAGGGGTGCTCAGCTGTTAGGGACCTTGGTGCAATATTCTCGGGTTTAGAGCACCTAAATAATAGAAAAACACGGCTCAGACAGCATCAATTTGAACCGATAACGTCTGCTGGCTCTTTGTGCAGAACACAATATGTGTATACTTTAGGTTTCCTTAGAAGCACCTGTGTCTGGATATATGATTTTCAACATGAACTCTTTCTTCAAATGATGAATGAATTCTATAGTTGTACCCAAAATGGAATTGTTGAACATAATTCTTGATAGAAATGTGATATATGACTTTTCGGCTTTTTGTGTCATTTGATATTATTCGCTTCAACGGAACGTTCCGGAGGTATTCGCCATTAGGATAAAAACATTTTTTGCCTTACCTGACCTTGTCCTAGGGATATTGTGAATAACTTGGTCTTGGGAATACCCTTATCCGCAGCAAAACGAACCAAACCAGCCATAGGATCTGATCCAGGGGACAATATGAAAATAAGTGGTGAGCAACAATTACTATCGTTATACGATTCTTCAATATTGAATTGGGGTGGTTCTAGATAGCTCTGTCCCATTTCCTCCACGATGTACATCTGTAATAAGGAATTTTTCACAAGAAGAAATTATGCAAATAAGTAATCCACCTCTTTTTCAACAGTTTCATACATACAGGGTGTTCCAACGAAAACTCAACAACTCGATTTTCTGTCTTTGAAATGAAAATGTGGAAAATCGGATCTATCAATATCTGATTAAACTTTTTCACTTTGTTCATCCCGTAACTTCAACCCCCTAACGGGGATGAGCACGATCACTTGATTTTAAAATAGGGATGAGGAGTGTTTTGTTCTAACTACATTAGAAGGTCGTATCGAGTAATATCTGAGCCTAAAATTTTGTTTCAAAATAAGAATCTTGCAGAAGTGAGAGGTTATGACTAGGCAGATTAGCCGCTATTGACGTTAAATATATCGCATTTTGAACTTGAATATTGTAGTTTTTCATAGAACTACAATGATAGCTACTTCAAATCTTTTATATTCTCACTTTCCATTTTTTTTTCTCCATGCCAGTTCGATACAGTAAGCTCAGCGTGAAAATCTTTCAAAAGTGACTGAAGTGAGCGGTTGAGTTTCGTAAACTCGTAAACAAAATAAATCGAATTTTCAGAAATCTTCACTTTCAGTATACCATGGAGAACGTGTCTACATCGATGGTTAGTAGCGATAGTAATAATAATAGTAGGCTTCTAACACATATCAGCCTGGAGAATGAAACCCTAGAACAGGTCGAGCAGTTCAAATACTTGGGAAGCTTCATAAATACTAGGGCTAACCTAGACACGGAAATACACACCCGTATCAATTCGGCATCACGGGCATTCTGGAAGCTAAAGGACAGAGTATTTCAAAATCACGACCTCAATCTGAAGACCAAGACAGCTGTTTACAATGCAGTCGTCCTCCCAACGCTTCTTTACGGAAGCGAAAGCTGGACGCCCTACAGGCGACATATTAAACAGCTTGAACAAACGCAACAACGTCATCTAAGACAGATAATGCACATCAGATGGTTCCACTAAGTTTCGAATGCAGAAGTCTTGCAACGCGCGAGTTGTACAACCATCGAGACTCAAGTAACGACTCAGACTCAGATGGATCGGCCACATTCTGAGGATGCAAAACACAAGACTCCCCAAAATAGCGAATTGTCAGAGGGAGCCCAGAAACCAGCAGGCCGATATAAGCGGTTTAAGGATACACTACACCAATCCCTAAAATCAATTAATGCCAATCATAACTGGGAACAACTAGCGTTAGACAGGTCACAGTGGAGATCTATGGTGCACAGGTATAATGGAGACTCGAGAAGAATTCAGCGGCGGCCAGATCTGGTTGGTGACTATCCATGCTCGGAGTGTGGAGGGATCTGTAGGTCAGGGTTGGGTCTCTTCAGTCACAGGAGGGCACACAGTCGCAATTAGCCCCAAGAAATTATAAGTCTGTTCTTTTTTATGTATTTTTGTAGATTAATTCCCGGTAAAGGGATACAGCAATGAATGAATGAATGAATGAATGAATAATAGTAACAATATCTGATCTGCCTGGCAGCTATCTAGTAGATGGCCTACCGGGTAGCCGTCGTAACGACGTAGACGGTGCAGCCAGCCACGCCTGCTATCCGTAGTCCCATCCTTTTTCCTCTCTCTTCCACATCCTTTATAGGGGTGCTCTTTCTGCTCCCATTTCTCTACCCCTCACCCAAACCGAGAAAGGGGAGCACAAACCCATGGAAATGGTGATAACGAGAAGCCTCGGCAACAAGTCGCTGCCTGGGGATCGTCCCGGCATGTTTGGAGCCGGCGCTGGACATGACAGCATGCGGGACGTCGGTGGCAGGATGTTGAGGAAGCGGGCTCCTGCTGCAAAAGAGGCTACAGCTCCAAAACAACAACAGCAACCAACGAGTCCAATTCAATTGCCGACTCGAAGCGTTGAAAGTGCTGCGCGAGATATTAAGCCAGATACCCAGATTAATTTGAAAATTATAGACCCATAAATCTCTTAAATAGCTTCTCCAAAATCTTTGAGGTAGCTATGGCCACGCGTATTATGGATTATTTTAACAACTGTAATCTTTTTAGTCTTTCTCAGCATGGCTATTTGAGGGGTAGGTCAGTGCAAACAGCAATTTTTCAATTTACTGCTAACATCCTGAAATTTCTAGAAGAGAATAAACTTGTAGCAGGTCTTTTCATAGATCCATCAAAAGCATTTGATTGCGTAAATATGGAGTTCTTGTTACGAAAACTTGAACAGAATGGTATAGTTGGCTCTCCTCTTGCCTGGCTTGCTTCGTATCTGTCAGAGCGGTGGCAGCGAGTCAAGATAACAAAAAACAATCTAACGCACTTTTCTGCGTGGTTGTCGGACGAATTTGGTGTCCCTCAGGGTGGTATTCTGAGGGTCCTACTGTTTCTGATAATTATTAATGATTTAGAAGAGGTAAAAAATGCAATAGAAGATTCAGAACTTACAAATTATGTTGATGATACCAATGCTTTGATAGCTGGGGCGGGTGCTGGCTCGCTGAGGGAGAGATGTAGCTTGCTGCATGACCACATTGAGAACTGGTTCATGAAAAACGATTTTACTATAAATAAGAAAAAACAAACGTAATAATATTCAGAGCAAGTACTACAAAGGAGAAACCTTCAGGTGTTTATCTCGGAGGCCAAAGGATTGAAACTGTCGGGGGCACCAAGTTCTTGGGAGTCATAATAGATGAATTCTTGAAGTGGAATACACATACTGAATATCTCTTAAAAAAACTCAACAAAGTTTTATTCGCATTTAGAATTATTAATAGATATGTTAATGAAAATGTGAAAAAAAAATTCTGTACTATGCCAACTTTGAATCATTACTGAGATATGGAATAATATTCCGGGGCACAAGTACATCTATGCAGTCCATATTTAGGAGCCAGAAGCGTATCCTCAGGATATTCTTGAAAATGAGGTTCAGAGACTCTTGTAGGGGTAAATTCAGGGAGCTAGGGTTGCTTACGGTACATGGCCTATACGTGCATGAATGCCTTCTCTACCTTCACAGAAATAAAAATGAATTCCTTAGAAATAATAGAAATTTCAATATAACACAAGAACAGCTAATATTAGTTACCCTCAACATATACTTACATTAACTGAAAAGAATCCATTATATATGTGTATGAAGGTTTTCAACAAATTACCGGATTATATGAAAAGAAGAGAAAATTACAAGATATTAAAGGTGGAAACAGACAAATTTTTAATAGATAAGGAACCATGTAGTTTGGGAGATTATTTGATGTGATGGTATTTATGTATATAAGACACTATTTATTTTGAATCATGAAATTCAATTAATCTGAAATAAAGAATCTATCTATCTATCCAAGCCAGTGATCACCCAAGCGGGGTTAGTTAGGAAGAGCATGAAGTAGACAACGTCCATGAATGAAACTATTGTGCGCATATACAGGGTGTTCCTAAATTGAACGTACAAACGAAAAGGGGAGATTCCTTAAGTGAGTTTAAGAAAAAAAAGTCCCATAAAAATGGGGTCGCAAACGTTTCGTTTTCGAGAAATGGCCTTAACAGAAAGAATCTGATTAAAGCTATCAAGAGCTACGCTTGCTCGGTGCTGAGCTACTCATTCGGTGTCATCTTTTGGACCACCACCGATTTAGCAGCCCTACAAAGAAAAATAAAGACGATGCTAACTTAACACAATAAACATCACTCCAAAAGCTCAATTGAACGGACCGAGCTGCCACGACATCTAGGGGGTAGAGGAATTGTTGATTTGTCCAACCGTATGTCCCAGGAAATTGAAGGACTTCGAAATTTTTTTTCTGAGCAAGGCTGCTTCATCAGAACTCCATCAAGTATTTTGTGTTGCTGATAGTTCTATACCGTTAAAGCTACAGCAGGACCACTTGGAAACCGTCGAACAATATGCAGAAAGTAAATGCATGATGCCATTGCCAATATTCTTCACCAAGAATTGCACTAAAACACCAACTTCTAAGTTCAAAAAAGGTTCCTTATTCTCTACTGGGATCGCACGGTTCTCAGAGACAAAAAATTACCCACAATAGACCAGACCTCATATTGCTCGATAAGGATGAAGACAGAGCACTATTCATGTGGCGATTCCAAATAATAACAATCTTCTAGATAGGCACCCTGAAAAAATTTCAAAGTACTGAGATCTCGAGGAACAAACCAGGAGACAGTGGAAGCTGAAAGATATCAAGACCATCCCTATTGTCATATTATCTACAGGCCTAATACCGAATAAATCACAAGAGAACTTGAGGAACCGTCATTTGGACGAAAATATCTATAGAGTCATGCAGAAGGCGGTACTGCTAGGAACGGCGAGAACTGTACGCAATTACATGGGAAATTGAGAGGGACACCGTCTGCCCCGACAGGAAGTGCGGGTGGAGCAGGAATCCAAACGGCGGCAGGGAGCCGAGAAGCGACCCGGACCCGACCACAACCACGAGCCCGAAAACCTGGAAAAGGCTCCAACAGAGCTTAATCCTTTTGATATCTGAGATATCTGGGATAAGTTAATTTTCCTCTGGAGAGGAGTGTAAAAGCCGCAAGGCTAAATTAATAATAATAACTTTATTGTCCATCAGCAGAAAAAGATTTACAGGACAGTATACATAAATCAAACATAATTATAATGAATATTCATTCGTACCCCAAAAAATTCCGAATTGCTATCTTGACAAGAGTTCTCCGTGAAGTGAATAAAATATCTAGGCCATCATAGGACAAATTAAAGTTCTCACACATTTTAACAATAGGCGCTTTTTGCAAGATTTTCGTCCGTGCTTTATCAGATTTGAACAAAAACACAGATCTTGAATTATATCTTGGAACATAGAAGTTAATACTGAATAGTATGTCAGCACAATCAACATTATCGTGTACAACATTGAAAGCAAATTCAAAGACGCAATTATTCTCCTCAACTCCAAACTTAAATAATTGGTACATTTACACAAAAGGGCATTATCATAACCTCGAGGTGGATATACTCTCTCGATCTTGAAAAGAAGTTACTTCATGAATTTTCTTTGTGTGCCCTCAAGTCGTCTCTTATGGCATTCATATATCGGGCTCCAAACAACATTTGCATATTCAAGCTTTGTTGGCCAATTGCGTTATACAGTTGCCTAAGACAATTCCACTCTGTGAAACTACCACAATTTCTAACAAGAAATCCGTATCTTTTAGCAGCATCCATTCCCACTCGTGATTGGCACTAGATTGCACTAGATGACGTGGCATCTAGTGCCACGTCAAAGGCACTAGATGAAGAATTGATTTTAAAATTTGAAAGTTTGGTGCGTAATCCACGCACATTCTGATATAAAACTTGTAACGCATTATTGTGAAATACACTATTTATGCTTGTTATGTTATGCTAGGGATTCAGTGATTAGGACAACTTTGCCAAATCAGCTTCGCTTTGAATGTGTAGGCTTCTAGATGTATCATTTTTCCTCATTAAAACATTAGATAGATAGATAGTTAGTGTTTATTGATCCATTTACGGCCGTTTTCAATAAACCTATCTATCCATCGTTTCACTTACTGACGATTAGTAACCATTGGTAACCATTCTAAAATATATCTACAGATATATCATAGAAACGAAATCATATGCATTTTCTATCTTCAGTAACTGAAACAATGGATAGATGGGATTATTGAAAACGGACGTTAGACACAATACAATGTATAGGACAAGTCATAGCATTACATCTACAATGAGAATAGGAAAAAGAAAAAAATCATCGAATACAACTGTCATTGAGATATTAATTAACACTATAATAACATTTACCCAACAGTAGAGATTTTATTTTCTTGCCGAAACTTGACAAATTAAGTGACTTAATTGAAGTAGGTAGATGATTGCACATAGTAATGCTCATATATCTGGCTGATGTTTCAAATTTAGTTGTTCTATGTTTAGGTACAGAAAAAATTCTAGAATTTCTTGTACTATAATTATGATAGCTGGATAGTGTGGGTGTATGACTTTCATTTTTCTTAATGAACAATAGACATTTATACAAATATATACAAGGAGCAGTTAGTATATTATGTTTTATAAAATATGGTCTGCAGGATGTTAGTGGACCGAATATCATTCGAAGGATGCGTTTTTGAGCTATAAAAACTCTTATGAAATCAACAGAGCAGCCCCAGATCAAAATATTATATGCTAGGTGACTATACACCAAGCTATAATAAACATTCAATACAGAAGTGAGTGGAAGGCAATCCTTTAATCGACGAATGGTATAAAAGGAAGAACTGAGCTTCCTGCTGACATATGATACATGATCAGACCATCTCAAACACTCATCAATATAAATACCAAGAAACTTAGTAGACTCTTCGGAAATTAGGCTATAATGACCAAATTTCAGGACTATAGAATTTACTTTCTTCAATCCGAATTTGATGACTTGTGTTTTATCCAGATTCAGAACAAGTTCATTCATCCTACACGAATCGGCAAAGGCTTTCAATAATGATTGGCATAACTCTATGAGTTCCTTCAGATTGTCAGCTGTTACAAGAAATGATGTATCGTCTACAAACATAATAAGTTTTATTCTTATATAGTATGGAAGATCATTTATGAAGAGTATAAATAGAAGAGGTCCTAAGACTGACCCCTGTGGTACACCGAGATCAATCTCAAATTCGTCAGAAAAAACTTCCCCAATTCTCACATGCAATTTTCTGTATGATACATAGTGTCTAATCTAATCTAGGAAATCCAAGGTTGAACAGCTTCCCCATCAGAAACCCAGGTGAAACTGTATCAAAAGCACGGGAGAGATCAAAGAACATGCCCGCAACAACCAATCCCTTATCCAACGAAAATTGAATCGAATGAACAAAATCCAGAACAGCAGACTCAGTTGACCGTCCAGTTCTAAAACCGTGTTGGCTATCTGTGATTATGTTGAATTTGTCTAAGAATTTCACCATTCGATCCAAAACTATTCTCTCAAAGATCTTAGAGAATACACTCAACAACGAAATAGGCCGATAGTTGGAAATATCGAGTGGATCATTTTTCTTGTGGACAGGTAAAACAGTTTTTAGTACGTTTGGAAAGGTACCAGAACAGACCGAATCATTTATAAAATGGGCAAACGGATCCGCTATATGTTCAGCGATTAATTTCAATATTCTGACCGAGACAAAATCAACACTAGTACTATTCTTGTTTTTAAGGGCATCAATTGCATTTTTAACCTCATAACCATCTACAGGGTGAAAATAAAATGTTTCATAACGCATAGGGGACGCCGTGTACCAACTAACTCTTGCACCTCCATATGCGTGGTCAAAAAATCGCCTAGCCACAGTTGAAAAATACTGAGCAAATACATTTGCTCCTCCTATGTTCAAAGCAATTTTTCTGTTTTTATTCGACATTCTACCAGTCTCCCGGTTTACAATTGTCCAAACTGTTTTACATTTATTGTCAGAATTTTCTAAAAGGTTGTAATGATAAGCTAATTTTGAGGACATAATTAGTGAATTGTAATTGGCTTTAAATCTTTCATAAATTTCTGATAATTCAACTGACTTCAAGTTGGACTGGAGCCAGAACAAGTTCTTCAATTCAACACCTGCACGTTTTATTTCGGTTGTTATCCAACCCTTCGACTTGCCTGAAACAATATTACGAGTTTCAACTGGACAATGTTCATCTATTAATTCTTTGATCATGTTAATAAAACATTAGAATAATCAGGCTAATGTTCAATTTACATCCACAATATTCTTGTAAACCTTTTTTCATTGCGAATGGTGTCATGACACTAGCTTGTATAGGTGTTTACTTTATGTAAAGGAAAATGAGAGTGATATTGCAAGACTGTCTAGCAACCATCACTACTCCACAAGAAATTATCATACTTTAATGATACCAAATCATAGAACATCTAGATTTAAACGTTCACCATCCTATCAAAGTGTAAGATTTTTCAATCATTTGCCAACTACTATGAAAGTACAGAATTTAAAGAATTTCAAGAAAAACATAAAACATCTACCGCTAAGCAGAAGTTATTATTCTGTATCAGAATACTTGAATGATAGTACATTAAATTCATGTGGAGGAGTGATATCCGATATGAACTAATTTCCTTTTTCTTCATGATCAATTATGTATACTGACTTGTCCTATACTCTTTGAAGTCTGAATGGATCAATAAACTTTATTATTATTATTATTATTATTCAAAACTATATAACTTTATAACCATCTGCCCCACAATATTCAAAATCTTGATTCCAGCAAATTCAAAAAATCTGTTAAGAAGTTAATGTTAAATAGATGTTATTATAGTGTAAATGATTACCTCAATGATGTCATAGTCATAAGCTAATGGAATTTCTTTCTTTCTTTCTATATGACCTATCCTATACATTGATTTGTCTCAAAGGATCAATAAATTATTATGACTTTAGCCTTGCGGCTTTCACACTCCTCTCCAGAGGAAAATTCACTTATCCCACATATCAAAAGGATTAAGCTCTGTTGGAGCCCTTTCCAGGTTTTCGGGCTCGTGATGGTGGTCGGGTCCGGGTCGCTCAACGGCTCCTTGCTGTCGGTTGGATTTCTGCTCCACCCGCACTTCCTGTCGGAGCAGACGGTGTTCCTCTGAATTCCCCATGTACTTGCGTACAGTTCTCGCCGTTCCCAGCAGAACCGCCTTCTGCATGGCTCTATAGATATTTTCGTCCTGCTGAAGTTTCTTCGAGTTCTCTTGTAGTTTCTTCGGTATCAGGCCTGTAGATGATATGACAATAGGGATGGTCTTGACATCTTTCAGCTTCCACTGTCTCCTGGTTTGCTCCTCGAGATCTCTGTACTTTGAAATTTTTTCAGTGTGCCTATCTAGAAGATTGTTATTATTTGGAATCGCCACATCGATGAATAGTGCTCTGTCCTCATCCTTATTGAGCAATATGAGGTCTGGTCTATTGTGGGTTATTTTCCGGTCTGTGAGAACCGTGCGATCCCAGTAGAGCTTGTGATGTTCATTTTCCAATACAGCATTCGGATGGTAATTGTAATGAGGAACCTTTTCCGAACGTAGAAGTTGGTGTTTTAGTGCCAATTCTTGATGAAGAATCTTGGCAACAGCATCACGTCTATTTTTATATTCCGTACCCGCGAACTTCTGACATCCCCCGGTGATGTGTTGGATAGTTTCATATGTCGCACAGCCATAACGACAGCTATCGTCCACCACTGAGGCATCCTTGGCGATATATTTAATGTAATTTCTTGTTGCAATCACCTGATCCTGGATGGCGAGCATGAAGCCCTCTGTCTCAGGAAACAACCTTCCGGAAGTCAACCAGTAGTTCGACGCGGATATGTCGACGTAATCATGGTTGACCTCGTTCTGGTTATTATTATGACTTTAGCCTTGCGGCTTTCACACTCCTCTCCAGAGGAAAATTCACTTATCCTAGATATCTCAGATATCAAAAGGATTAAGCTCTGTTGGAGCCCTTTCCAGGTTTTCGGGCTCGTGGTGGTGGTCGGGTCCGGGTCGCTCCTCGCCTCCCTGCTGTAGGTTGGATTCCTGCTCCACCCGCACTTCCTGTCGGAGTAGACGGTGTTCCTCTGCATTTCCCATGTACTTGCGTACAGTTCTCGCCGTTCCGAGCAGTACCGCCTTCTGCATGACTCTATAGATATTTTCGTCCAACTGAAGTTTCCTCAAGTTCTCTAGTAGTTTCTTCGGTATCAGGCCTGTAGATGAAATGACAATAGGGATGGTCTTGATATCTTTCAGCTTCCACTGTCTTTTGGTCTGTTCCTCGAGATCTCTGTATCTTGAAATTTTTTCAGTGTGCCTATCTAGAAGATTGGTATTATTTGGAATTGCCACGTCGATGAATAGTGCTCTGTCCTCATCCTTATTGAGCAAAATGAGGTCTGGTCTATTGTGGGTTATTTTTCGGTCTGTGAGAACCGTGCGATCCCAGTAGAGCTTGTGATGTTCGTTTTCCAGCACAGCATCCGGATGGTAATTGTAATGAGGAACCTTTTTCGAAGTTAGAAGTTGGTGTTTTAGTGCCAATTCTTCGTGAAGAATCTTGGCAACAGCATCATGTCTATTTTTGTACTCCGTGCCCGCGAACTTCTGACATCCCCCGGTGATGTGCTGGATAGTTTCATGTGTCACACAGCCATAACGACAGCTATCGTCCGCCACTGAGGCATCCTTGGCGATGTACTTCATGTAATTTCTTGTTGGAATCATCTGATCCTGGATGGCGAGCATGAAGCCCTCTGTCTCAGGAAACAACCTTCCGGAAGGCAACCAGTAGTTCGACGCAGATATGTCGACGTAATCATGGTTGACCTCGTTCTGGTGCCTCCCATGCAAAGGTTTGCCAATCAGTTTCTGCATTTTACTTTCTGCAGAGTGTTCGACGGTTTCCAAGTGATCCTTTTGTAGCTTTAATGGTGTATTATTATTATTATTATTATTCTCTTCCATTGATAACTGATAAAGTTCATCAAATGAGATTCTTGAAATTGAATCAACAAGATGATTTAGGTTTACATCTGACATATTCCTAAATCAAATTTTTCTTGTACCTTCCCCGAGCACTGCACCAGAATGTTTAAGATAATAGTCCAATAAAATGGCTAAGTGATCGCCAAAATGGGGAGGAAAAACATTAGCTTTACAACTATTTAGTTCACAATTTGTTACAATATAATCAACTTTTGTAGAGGTTGATCTACCTGATAGGTCAGTAACTATACGAGTGAGATAAAGAGAGGTTACTTTCAGATCAAAACAATTAAATAAATCGTCCAAAAGTTGCCTCGATCTAGAGCTATCAATCAAGTAGTCGATATTTAGGTCACCACAAAGGAATAAAAGATCATTTTGCCTCTCACATCGTTGTAAAATGTAGGATATCTTTTCTAAAAAGATCTCGACATTACCTGAAGGTGGTCTGTACACACTTAAAATTGTAAACTTAGTGTGACCGATATTAATCATGACCGCACAGCACTCACATTCCATCTCCTGTGACATCTTGGAGACTTGCAGATCCCTCAGCTCCAATCCAACCCTAGTGAATATAGCAGAACCACCATGCTCATGAACGGATCGGCAGAAACTTGCTGCCCTAACGTACCCTGGTAGCTCCACCACACTCAAACTTTCTGCACTACACCAATGTTCAACAACACTTATCACATCAGGATTTTTGTCTTCAAATAAAATTATTATGCGATCCATTTTGTTTATGATGGACTAAACATGTAATTGAAGAATCCTCAATCGAGTGAAATCTACATTTATGTTTTGGGGTTTTTTACTCTGTTGTTGTAAAAATAATGGACACTGGCTCCATTCGGCCAACTAGATTGAATCTTTACTTTGTCATATTCATCACTGGGTATCAAAACCTTGAAGGATGAGTAGCTGTGCGGGTAGCGTGACTGTATCGATTCACACTTTACATCCGAGAAATTAGACGAAAGAAACGATTGCAGATCCTCAGCACTCGTACCCGGCTTCAAGTTAGAAACATGTAGAGCTTTGAACTTAACAACACCCTTAAGTGTTGTAGAACCGGAATAACTTTCAACAACCAAAGCCTTCCGTTTTCTTCCTTCAGGTTTTCGATTAGAAACTAGTTGCCAACTATTTCCATCACCTGAATTGATATTATGATTTCCTTGCATATCATCATAAACATGATTATGTTGAGAATTGTTTTGATCTTTCAATCTACGCATAATCGGTTGTTGTTGTTCTTGTATACTTTCACTCTGTATGGGTACGTCAATTGATGATCTCTCAACTGAAGTGGAAACGTCAGATATAACCTCATTTTTGTGAGCGGCTGTTACAGTTTCGCCACATGCAATGCGTGGAATAGTTACCATTGTGTTTGTGTTTATTTTCTTATCAGGTTGACGTTGACCTTTTTTTAGTTCAGCAATGATGGAATCCTTCGAAGGTAATTCCTTTTCCAGTACAATGATTTTTTCCTTCAATAACTGGGCGTTTTCAGAAAGTAACCTATTTCTGTCTTCCATTTCAGAAATTAATTTCATCAGGAGATCTTGAGTTGTTGATTGCTTACTCACTTTCATTTAAACTATTGTATTCTCCCGTCCGAGTGATAGAAACGATAATATGTTTTCTTCATTTATCAACTCACAGGAAGGAGAAACCAAGAAATCACTATCACAGCATTTTCCAATTCGTCCAGCACAGCCAGGATGGAATAATTTAGGACATTTAATGCATGGAATACTATTTTTAGCAATATTCCTCTCACATTGGGCACATTTACCGATATTCGCAGGCGGAGCATCGGCCATAACTTCCTTATTCGCTGAAGTCTTACCGTTCTGAGTCCACACGAACTTGAATTCTTTCTCTCTAGCCAATACTCGAGCAGCTTTGAAAATAATTGTTCACCTGATAGTGAGGTGTTAACATAAAATTTATTCGATAATCCATCCAATTTAAAACCATCTTACTTTCCAACTGATTGCGCTTTACTTTAACTGCACACAACATTTCATCTCGTTTTGCTTTAGAGATGAACGTCACTACAATATTTTTAGATTTATTTGTAATCCTTGTTGGAACTCGTGAAACGGATGATATAGCAGAGGGCTCCACCTCTACTCACACAAATTCGCCAACCTTCCTCCCAATCTCAATCAAATTTTCATTTTTCTTCTCAGGTTTATCCGTGAACTCAACATTATTTAATCTTAGATTTTGCTCAACGTTATCCAATCTAGACTTCAAGCTAGTCACTTCTTTTTTTAAGCCTTATTTAAACTTTTGAATTACAATTGCTAACGCTGGATGATGTGAATCCTTAACCATTAATAGCAAGTAATAAATACACCACCTCCTTTAGTTTTATTAACCAAGTTATACTTGCGGTCTTTTCATGAACTATGTAACCAAGTCTCAGCAAAGCAATCATATCGAACTCGCACTCACAAACCATCGCAGAGAAACCAGAAATCTGGCTGTTCAAACCACGCACATTTTGGTAGTATCAACAAAGATCGTTATACAATACAAAATAACTTTATTTCAAAGGACCCCTATACATATACAATATACATATACAAAGAGCAAATGAAATGACGTCCAAAATTTCGACAATATTTCATTCTAATTTAACAGCATTAAAAAACTCTATTAGGGAATATGGTTCCATGTTTATGAGCATGATTCTCAATTTATTCTCAAATTTCTTTACATCTGTTAATACCTTCAAGGAATCAGGAAGGACATTAAACCGTTTTATGCACATATATGAGTGATGTCTTTCAGTTATTGATAATCTCTGCACAGGATAATGAAGGTTAATCGATCTGGTAGGATAACAATGGTTCTAGGTATGAATGAAAAATTTGTTTCTATTTTTCATGAAAAATACCAAACACTCCAAAATGTAAAGAGCATACACAGTCAATATCTTTTTTCCTCTGAAAATACCTCTACAAGATTGCCTATACTTCATATGGAACATGATTCTAATAATTCTTTTCTGCATTTTGAAAATAGAATCTACTGCTGAACTGTTTCCAAAAAAAATTTCTCCATATCTCATTTTAGACTCCACATTGGCGAAATACATTATTCTTAAACTACTTTCATTTGAATATTTTGCACAAACTCCTATTCCAAAGCTGATTTTATCTAGTGTGAGAGATAAATACTCAACATGTTCATGCCATTTCAGGAATTTATCCACACGTAAACCTAAGAATTTAGTTGACTCTTCAAAAACTACAACTTTATCTCTAAGTTCAATGGTATTCTCTACCTCTTTACGAGACCTATCTGTGCTGAAAATAACGGCTGCTGTTTTGGCCTCATTTATTAGGAGCTTATTGCAACGAAACCAGTTTTTAATTACATCAAAAATGTCATTAGCTTTATCCCTGATATTAGAAAAATTCCCACCTTCCAACAAGACATTTGTATCATCAACAAAACATGTGATGACAATTAACAAAAATTCCATCAGCAAACAAAAATCATTTACGAAAAGAATGAATAGCAAGGGACCTAGTGTACTTCCCTGAGGCACTCCTGTATCAACCTCTACTAGTTCAGATTCTGACATTAAACCGTCTTTTCTGATTATAACCCTCTGGTAGCGACCTCGCAGATAGGATTGAAACCACTCTTTTGCTACATCACGACTCCCCATATTTTCAACTTTTGAAGCAGATAGCTGTGATTTAAACAATCATAAGCTCTAGATTGATCGATGAACAAACCCAATCCAAGTTTGTCATCCTCTAATATTCGTACTATATTTTTAGTGAACTGAAAAATAGCAGTGATGGGAGATCTACCACTGAGGTAACCATGTAGAGAATCACTAAATACATTGTTTCTATCAAGAAACAATAAAAGCCTAGAATACATCGCCTTTTCAAAAATTCTAGAAGAGCATGGGAGAAGACTGATGGGTCTATAATTTTCTACTATAGTTCTATCCCCTTTTTTAAATGCTGGCTTTACAACAGAATGCTTTAACTGATTAGAAAAAATTCCAAATCGAAAAGAATTATTGATTATGAAGGAAACAACATCCTTCAGCTCTTCCTCAAACGATTTAATGAGAATTAAAGGAATTCCATCATAACCACTACAGGTCTTATTTTGGAAATTCTTAATTATTGATAAAACTTCCTCAGGAGAAATAGGTTCAGTAGTGAATACTTCTGAGACATGAGGTGAATAATCTACAAAAGGTATATCAACAATATCTTCCATTAGTTTAGGTACAAGCATTTCGAAATAATCCGAAAATTTTGCAGATACTTCAGATGGTGTACGTTGCACGCCACAATTGTGATCTTGATATATCCCGGTTAACTGACGTACTATTGACCACATTGTTTTTGACTTGTTATCAGAGTCATAAATTTTTTTTTCATAATAGGAAACCTTAGATTTATGGAGAAGGTATTCATAGTTTCTCTTCTCTTGTTTGTACATATCATCATATAATTCATGTTTACTTCTTATCAACAATAAATAGTCTAATTTGTTTTTAGAATCTTGAACTTGTTCAGTTTCAAAAATTTTCGGGGGAAATCTCTCATTGAAAATCAACATAAGGGCACTCAGGAATTTGTCCCATTGGCCATTAACATCCTTACAATCTAACTGAAACACAGGTTCCCAGTCTTGCTCTCTCAAATCGCCTCCCTCTGAAGGCCTCAATATTCTCTGAGGTAAAAAATCTTTTATAAGTTGAAATCCTAGATTCCCCTCCAACGAAATTCAAAGATAGATTCTGACCAAAGTGATCAGATATGACAGTTCTTAGAACCTGTGTTTGATATTCTGACTGATGGAAATTTGTGAAAATATTGTCCAAACAACTACTTGTACTATGAGTTACTCTTGTGGGCATGTAAATAGTCTGAGAAAGATCAAATGAACTCATTACAGACAGAAAATCAATCTTCTCGCCAACATCAGTAGATTGTAACAGGTCAACATTGAAATCACCGGCAACCAAGATTTTCACACCCACTCCAATGGAGGATAAGACCCCCTCAAGGCTGTCCAGGAAAATTCTCGAACTACCACTGCACGGTCTATACAATGAGAGGATGATCATCCTTGTTTTGTTCCAGGGACACTCCACTGCAGCACTCTCAAAGTGACCGATAACCGAAAGGTCACACAGGTCCTTTCTCTCCTTACTGATCTTCAGGCCTCTAGCATAATTTGCTGATTCACCATGCTATCCCTTCTCTCGACAAAAGGAGGACATCAATGAACAATCACCAACAGAAACATTTAGTTCATCACTAGCTTTCCAGTGTTCAGTTATACACAATATTTTGCACTCCTCGTGAAAGCTCAGAAGATGTTCCAAAGAATTCACAGTATTCCCAATGGATTGGACATTATGATGGATAATACTGAAATTTGATCTTGAAGCGTTCATAGGTTTCTCCTTAATTATAAAAAATCAGAGGAGTTTCTGTTTTTTTCATATGCACGAAAATTGAATCGTTTGATTCCAACATTTTCAGGCCAGAAATTAGTGTCATATAGATGATCTTTATATTTGAAAGAGGATAAAGAAATTTTTATTCATTTTTATAAATAATTGGCTTCATTATTTCAGTCGATTTCTTCGCCGTCAACCTCCAGTTTCGTTGTGGGTCGCAGTCTTCTCTTCTGTAGTAATATTGCTTGGCTCTTTTGTGCATTGAGCTTGATTTTCCACTTTATGCACCAGTCATTTGTTTCGTCAATCGTTTCTTGTAAAACTCGTTCTATTACTTCTGGGTTGCGGTGTCGAGTTGCTATACCTGTGTCGTCAGCATATAACGTTAGCATGGTTCTTGGATTTTTCGGAATAACGTGGATGTATATGTTGTACAGAAGTGGCCCAAGTACTGATCCTTGGGGTACTTCAGCCTCTATATCTCTTGTTGAGGTGCATTCTCCTCCCACTTTCGAGATAATAATTCCTGATCAACTTGCATATTTTGATCGAATATCCAGCACATCTCATCTTATATATTAATCCTTCATGCCATACTCTGTCGAATGCTCTGGCAACGTCTAGTAAAACAAGACCTGTAGCTTGTTTATTTTGAAATCCCTCTGTAATGTATTCTGTGAGCCTTAATAATTGTTTCTCTGTTGAATGCTCTCTTCTGAATTCGAACTGTTCTGGTGGTATTAGTCTCAGATTTTCGGTTTCCTCATTTAGCCTCGTGGCGATAATTCCTTCTACTACTTTTCCGAACGCCGACAGTACACTTATCGGTCGGTAGTTTTGTGGGAACTTCTTCTCTTTGAATGGTTCATTGAATACTATGACTTCCGCCGTTTTCCATTTTTCTGGGTAGTGTTCTGTCCTCATAATTCCATCCGCGATATTTGTTAGAGCGGCTATACCTTCTCTAGGTAATTTCTTTAACATGACGTTCGTTATTTTATCGCTTCCGGAGCTTTCCTCTTCTTCAAACTTTTAATTATTTCCCTGATTTCATTTGGCGATGTTGGCTTGTTTATTTCAGCAGTCGCTGGTAATTCATCCATTTCTTCATCATTTTCTTCAACCAGTTCTTCCAAATTTTCATTATCGTCGTCTATCCTGTAACACAAGATGGCCGACGATGAAGACGCGATGTCGGATATGTCCGATAGAAACGAAAGAGATGCACAATATTATAAATGTTGTGCAACCAAAAGCTGCAAATTTAAAGTATGCATACAATGCTTCGCAATTTTTCATCAAGCGTGTGCAAAAAGAAACTCCAACCTGAAATACCTGGGTGGCAACAAAGTTTTGTGTTGTGACGAGATAGGTGAACAAGAGGAAACAGGAACCGAGGGAAATGCGATGGAAATAAGGTATCTCAAACAACTTTTAGAAGAAGCAAGAGATAAAAATGAAACAACGCATCTTTAACGATAAGACCGTCCACGGAGCCAAGGACAGATACATCAAACAATAAACAAACATAGTTGCTAGAGCAACTATGTCCGCAACCAGACAACAGAGGGAGCCACTAGACAATAATTCCGAAATGTCAGAGCTGAATAAAGCTGAAAACATATAACCGAGTACCTCTAAGTATCATAGAACCCCACTGACGAGAAAGAAAGTAAACATAATAATAATAATAATAAATTTATTTGATCCATTAGGACACTAGATACACAGTGTATAGGACATGTCAGGCTAAAAACTTAAGAAACTAAGGAGTCGTACATATATTCATCTATAGAGTAAAAACCTTTTTTTAAAAGAAGGTTCTTAATTACATTCTTGAACAGTTTAGAATTTAATTTTTTCACAGAGGCTGGTAGATGATTGTACAATTTCATGCTTGTATATGAAGGACTGCATTCAAATCTGTGTGTTCTATGCTTCGGAAATGAAAACGTCTTAGAGTTCCTCGTCTCATACTTATGATGATCTGACAATTTTAACCATTTATTTTCATTTTCTTTAGCATAGAGCAAACATTTAAAAATATATATGCAGGGCAACGTCAAAATTTTGTTCTCAACAAAAACTGGCCTACAAGAGTTCAGTGGATGGAGGTGGAATATGGAACGAATAATACGCTTTTGTGCTATGAACACTCTGGAAATATCAGAGCAACTTCCCCATAGCAAGATGTTATAAGATAAGTGGCTATATACAAGGCTATAATATACATTCAAAAGACAGTCCAAAGGCAAAACATTTTTGATTCTGTTGATCGCAAAGAAAGAGCTGTTCAGTTTCTTACATAGTACGTCGATGTGGGCCGTCCACCTCAAATTTTTATCTACATAGAGACCAAGAAACTTAGTTGTCTCAGATGTCAAGATTAAGTTATCCCCGCAATTTATTCTAAAGGTTGTTAATTCATTATTCTTCAAACAAAAGTTAATGCATACCGTTTTTTCTACATTAACCATTAGGCGGTTTAAGCGACACCAGTTCACAAATTCACGAACAACACGTTCACATAGCCTCAGAAGTTCTTCGAAACTGTTGGCAGAAAGAACCATGGAAGTATCATCGGCAAATATAGTTAGCAATAAGCAGGCTAAGTACTCGGGCAAATCATTTATAAAAAGCAAAAACAGAAGTGGTCCCAACACAGAACCCTGCGGGACTCCAAGGCTAATGTGACGGGGTCCAGAAAAATGTTCGCCTATTTTTACCGCCATAGTCCTCCCATCGAGAAAACTGCGCAACCAATCCAGGAATATACCCCTGAAACCCAAATTGTAGCACTTTTCAAGAATGAATTCGTAAGAGAGTGAATCGAAAGCCGAAGAAAGGTAAAAAAATAGACCTGCCACAAATAAGCTCTTGTCTAAACATTCATATACTGATTCGAAAAAATTGACTGCTGCAGACTGTGTCGAATGACCACTTCTGAATCCGTGCTGTGCAGAATCTCTAAGATTGAATTCATTGAGATAACACATCATTGTGTTCAATGCAATTTTCTCAAATACCTTGGAAAATACGCTGAGTATTGATATCGGGCGGTAATTCATTATTTCCTCTGGATCGCCTCATTTGAATATTGGGATGACTATGGATTTTTTAAGGATTTCTGGAAACTTAGCCGATGTTATAGAAATATTGATAAGATGCACTAAATGCTCACTTATAACCTGATTCATTGCCTTCAATATTTTTGTGGATACAGAATCGACACCAACGATTTTTTTTATTTTTTAGGGATCTGATGGTTTCCTCAACTTTTGCTTTTATTACAGGATTGAAAAAGGAATTTTTATCAACCATTGCAGCTAAAGTACAGGATTGTGATAGATTAGCGCCATAACAAGATCTCAATTTAGAATTTGTGATAGAGGAAAAGTGTTCCGCAAAGATTTCAGTCAGCTGATTTGGTTCATCGCACATAACACCACTAAAGTCAATACATATGTCGTTTTGGCTATTTGTCCTACCAGTCAAGCCATTTACAATGTTCCACACTGTTTTATTTCTATTTTCGGAACGATCGATTATCGAACTATAAAACTTCAACTTAGAGGCCTTTATCAATTGCCTATGCTGATGTTTGGTGTTATAATTCGGTGAAAAAGGTGGGACAAAAACACGTGTAGCACTAGACTAATAATTGCTTTAATACTCACTCGACTCTACTGGAACTACAAGACTGATACTACAGTGAAACAGGGTGTCATAGATATATATACGAGAACACAGATGGGGCAGAGTTGAACATAGAACTTCATAGTTTTTCTTTAGTAAAAGGACAATACATTTTTGTTATTTTCAACACCACCACTTAACAAAAATTAATCTAAACCTAAATATCGCACAAATTTATCATTCTTACGAACCAACAACGGTTTCGTCAGAATATCAGCTACCATTTCTTGGCTTGGTAAATATTCTAAGCTAATCAATTGATCTGATACAGCATCCCGAATAAAATGATATTTTATATCAATATGCTTAGTTCTATTATGGTACACAGGATTAGCCACTAGCTTTTGTGCACTCTGATTGTCATTGAATAATTTAATACAGTCATTTTGATCAGTCAAATCAAATAAAAGATTTTTCAAATATATGGCTTCTTTCGTGGCTTCGCTAAGAGCCATGTATTCAGCTTCTGTGCTGGAGAGAGCTACAGTTTTTTGTTTATTGCTCCTCCAGGACACTGATCCTTCCGACAGTTTAAAAACGTAACCTGTATAGGATTTTCTGTCAGCCCTGTCTCCAGCCCAATCAGCATCTGCATAGCCTGTTAGTTTTAGATCAGACTTTCTATATTTTAAACAATAATGTTTTGTGCCTTTCAAATATCTAAGCAATCTCTTTGCACACTGCCAGTGTAATTTTGTGTATCTATTATTGAATTGGCTGAGACAACTTACTGCATGGGCTATATCAGGACGTGTCAAAACTGCCAGATACATAAGGCTACCGATAAGTTCCTGATATGGTACATTTTTATCACAAGTTGATACATCTTCGTTAACATTCAAATTGAGGCTATTGTCTAGAGGAGTTGAAACAGTTTTACAATTAATCATGTTGAATTTCTTTAAGAGTTCTTCAATGTAACCTTCTTGATCTAAAGTTATACAATTCAAATCATAATCTCTTAAAATTCTGACTCCTAGGCACTGCTTAGCTTCACCTAAATTCTTAATTTTGAATTTCAAACTCAAATGTTCTTCTAGAAGTTCAACCTGTTTTTCATCATTAGAAAAAATGAAGAAATCGTCAACATAAAGAGCAACAAAGGTATATAAATTATTTTTCTTCCTGATGTAAAGGCATGGTTCAAACTTAGATTTTCGATAATCAACACTTGAAAGAATTTCATTAATCCTTTCATTCCAGGCTCGGCTAGACTGTTTTAAGCCATATACAGCCTTTTTTAATTTATAGACTTTGTCTTCAAAGCCTTTTACAACAAAACCCTCTGGTTGTCTCATGAAGACGCTTTCTTTCAGTATACCATTTAAAAATGCGGTTTTTACATCTAGATGGATTATTTTTAAATCTAAATTTACAGCTAGAGCTACTAATATTCTGAGTGTTGAATGACGCACTACAGGGGCAAATGTCTCATCATAATCAATTCCCCTTCTTTGTGTATAACCCTTCGCCACTAATCTTGCTCGGTAACTGATAACATTTTCACTGTCACATTAAGTTTTTAGCACCCACTTGCATTGAACTATGGTACCTCCTTCTTACGAGTTCCCATGTCTTGTTCTCCTCAAAGGATCTGATCTCCTCCATCATGGCTTCCTTCCATCTCTTTCCGTCTGGTCCAGAGAGTGCTTCAGATACGGTTTCAGGTGTATGAACCATGTGTGAGACTGAGTCATCCACATTATTGGTGCTGAGATGTGTCACATAATCATCAAAGTTTTTCTTCTTGGCAGTTCTTTGTGATCTCCTGGGTATAGTTCCTATTTCTGGCTCACGTTCAGGAACGTAATCACTATCTTCACTTGGAACAGTTTCATCGTTGAGTGATTCTTCCTTAATGGAATTTTCACTGCTCTCCGATTCCGAACTTAGCTGTTCTTCCCCCACTGAAACTGCAAGCTCTTCTTGACTTTCCAAAGTATCATTGGACATATTCGAGGACTTGCTTACATTTTCGATAATGGACACATCTCGACTAATGATAACTTTCTTCGTCACAGGGTTGTAGCATCTATAACCTTTTGTAAATTCATCAAATCCAACGAGAATGTGTTTAGCAGCCTTTCGATCCCATTTGCTTCTATTTATTTTGGGAACATGGACCATAGTGGCACTTCCATACAATCGGAAATGTTCAATGTTAGGTTTTTTATTGTTCCAAATTTCAAAAGGTGTTTTATCGATACCAGCTGCTATTGAACGGTTTCGGATGTAATTGGCTGCATTGCAGGCTTCTGCCCATAAAAACTTTTCTACTACACCATCAAACATGAGACACTTGGCCTTTTCCACAAGTGTACGATTTATCCTTTCAGCCATGCCATTCTGTTCTGGAGTGTATGTATTTGTTTTTTGGTGGACGATTCCATTCTTCCTTAATAATCTTTCGAATTCCTTGCTGCAGTATTCAGAACCATTGTCAGATCTGAGAATTTTAATCTTTCGTTCTTGTTGGTTCTCTACAAGATTCTTGAAGGTCTAAAATTTTTCATAAAGCTCATCCTTCGTTCTTAGAAAATATATGAAGCTCATCCTACTGTAGTCATCTGTAAACGTCAGGAAGTACCTGGCTCCACCCAGAGAAGTCGTTTCCATAGGGCCACATATGTCGCTATGAATAATTTCTAGAATATTACCAGCTCTGTTTCCTTTACTTGGGAACGGTAATCTGGTTTGCTTACCCTGACAACATATTTTACAGTTCAGTAGGTTGTTATTAGATCTTCCTTTAAATTCCATCCCTTCAAAATTAAATGAATCAACGTTTCTGTGCAGTCTCTGTTTCTGTGTGTTGACAATTAATGTCAGACAAAAAGCGACAATTCAGAAGATTTTTAAAAAGTAGATTTTTTCGTCTGATGAAGGAGTCTGATATAGACTCCGAAACGTCACAAAGAATTATAATTTCAACGTTTTTTATTTTGAGTTATTGTCAGGCAACAATTTTTTCTAGTTAATTTGCTCCTGACAAATTAGTGCAAGAATTTACGCAGGAGCAAATCGTTGATTTCATTTTTAATTGAGTTTGTTTCAGAGATTGGGAGTGAAAACCCTAAAAAGTTTATGAAGAGATGCAAAATCCTCCCAAAATAAATTTCAATCGATATCTAAATCATTCATCTTATTCAAGTATCCGATGTTAATATGTCCTAATCGTCGATGCCATATTTCACTTCCTGCGAGGAAACTTGAATTTGGTTGACTAAGGTTCAACTTATATATGTTATTTTTAAGGCTAGCAGTCGCAACTAAAATATTAGAACTATTAAATATTTTACAACCCTCATCTTCAAAACATACTCGATTCCCATTTTTAATCAACTGAGACACAGAAAGAAGATTTGTCGTCAAATCCGGAACATAATGTACGTTGGTCAACAGTATGTCATGTTGAGAGTCTTCAACTTTGGTGGTGATTCTTATATCACCTGATGACTTTACAGCAATTCTTGATCTGTTTGCAACGATTATTTCTGTTAAATCTGGATTTCGCTCGTTCATCATCCAACTGTTGTTAGCAGATAAATGTACGCTAGCACCACTGTCAACATACCAATCTTGAGTGTTGAATTCCGCTGTGGTAAATGCAGCACTGAATCCATTCCTTTCTTTGGCTCCAGGGCATTTGTTCATAAAATGTCCATTTTTCTTACATTTAAAGCAGACTATGTTATTTCTATTTTTGTTTTCATTGCGCTCACCCGGTTCAGCTTTCGACTTGTCAAATTTGTTGTTTGATGCTACAGGAGTGCTGCCATCTCGTTTCCGATAGTTTGACTTCTGTCGGTTCTTGAAATTCACTGCAAAAGCACCGCTGCTGCTGCCCTCTGGTTGCATGTCTAGCAACTTGGTTTTTATGGAATCAGTTGTAATCTGTAGACCAGAGTGCTCGACCGCCATTATCATCGGGGCATATTTTTCAGGTAATCCCGCAAGTAACAAAGATCCTACCCATTCCTCGTATATTTTGAAGCCTGTTCTTCTCAATTTCTGGGATGTTTCAACAATTTGATGAATATAACTTTCCATCGAATCGTGGTTTTCTAACCTGGCAGAAATCAGGGTTCTCAACAGTCCTATCTTCCTGCTAAATCCACAATCATCGAAAAGGTTTCTCAGTTTCGTCCAGACCTCTTGGGGAGTTTTCGCTTCCCTAACGTGGGTATATAAAGAAGGTTCCAGCGTCAATATTAATTTAGCCTTCGCTTTTGACAACAACACTGTGTCAGATTCGCTGCCATCTATGCACTTGTTCAATCCTTCGAGCACTTGCACATTTTCTATGGCGAACGCCCATTCTTGGTAATTATCGCGACCAATTAATTTCGGCACAGAGGCAAAGTAATTCACGGCCATTTTAGTTTTTTATTTTTAAAGAGTCACGTCTTGCTACACAACTGTGTTAACTATTGATCACTTTTGTTTCACGAAAAATTAAAGTGTTTGCTGGATCACGCACCTGGGCACAAAACCTATTATAATTCGGTGAAAAAGGGTGGACAAAAACACGTGTAGCACTAGACTAATAATTGATTTAATACTCACTCGACTCTACTGGAACTACAAGACTGATACTACAGTGGAACAGGGTGTCATAGATATATATACGAGAACACAGATGGGGCAGAGTTGAACATAGAACTTCATAGTTTTTCTTTAGTAAAAGGACAATACATTTTTGTTATTTTCAACATTTGGCAACTTTATAGTTTTGAAAAGTGACTGGTGTACCTAGATTCTTATGAAGCCAATGGAGATTAGACAGATTATATTTACTTTGAACAATCTCAGGCGTCCTCCACCTCCCCACCGATCGATCCGGAGCCAATTTATTCATAGGACAGTACCGCTCATGAAAATGCTGTATAACACCCAAGAAAGATTCAAAACACATGTCAAATTCATTGTGAGAATAAACTTCATCAAAACAGTGCCCAGACAAAGAAGCTATAAGATTATTAACATTAACTTGGCTCAAATTTCTGAATGAATGTGTTCCGAATGTTTTCCTTTGTTCTGGTCGGAAATTCAATTCTACTAAAATGCTTTTATGGTCACTAATATATGGTCCAAAAACAACAACTTCATAATCCCGTGGATCTACATTTGTAATGATATAATCTACTTTTGAGATACTAGTATGGTCATTGATGTTAGTGAACTCCCTAGTGGCATACCTCGACGTAACCTTCAGCTTGAGCAATCTAGAAGGTCATCCAACATTTTTGAATTTTTACATTCAGTTTTGAAGAAATCTATGTTAAAATCATTCTCCACACAGGAGAATATAATCAACAGTATCGATACATGACTGCAATGCATTAAACAATCCAGAGAAGAACAGTTCGATGTTTCCATCACAGGGTCAATACACACTAATAATGCCCAAGCGAGAGCCTTCAACTGAAATTACAGCACCACAGATCTCCACATGCATTTCCTCGGAGAATCTAGAAACCTTCAATTTTTTCAACTTCAAGTCATTCCTTACATATAATACGGATCCGCCGTGTTCCCTGACTACGCGACAAAAACAATCAGCTCGCACATACCCCGGTATCACCGCGAAGTCAATACTGGCCGCACCACACCAATGTTCTGACACACTCAACACATCAATATTTGTGAGAGGGTAACACAATATCAGATTCTGTGGATAGGGCGAACGCATTCAAAAGGTTTTCCATAAACATTGGCGGACAACTAGCTAACAAAATATGCAGACCTAATATTGATGGTTTTGCCGGACTTCCCCCGCACCCGTCCTCCATTTATCTTCAACCTGTTGACGATCTTGAAATTTTATCTTACATCGCATCATTGAAGAACAACGCCTGTCCCGGACCCGATGGTATGTCATCATTTCTGCTAAAGTCTATACATACGCATATACTGAAACCATTGGTGCATGTGGTAAATCTGTGTCTAGAAACCGCATTGCATTGTTCCGACCGAATGGAAGGAATCTTGTGTTGCATGTATTTTCAAATCTGCTAACAAAGAAGATATGACGAATTATCATCCAATATCATTGAGCAACAATTTTGCCAAAATTTTTGAGAAGTCCCTGAAGGCAAGACTTGTTTCATTCCTGAATAGGTTTAAATTGTTGAGCAGTAGTCAATTTGGGTTTAGAGAGAATGTTTCGACGACGGACGCTATCCGGGGGTTTACGGAGAATGTGTTGAACTCTATGAAAGACAATCAAGGTTTTGGCGGTATTCCTCGATCTAAAAAAAGCGTTCGACACGGTGGACCACAGCAAACTGTTGGAAAGATTGGTGGCAATCGGGGTTAGGGGAGTCGCATCGAGACTATTTCGAAATTATTGGAATGGCCGTAAACAACGTGTCAAAGTGGACCACACATTGAGTCAACCACTTATTGTCAAGACGGGCATACCACAGGGGACAGTGTTGGGCCCAGTACTGTTTCTCATATACGTGGACTGGCTGCTGCGCGTTTCCGAATTGGAGATGATTGCATATGCTTACGACTCTGTTGTGACATTTAGGGGCGAAAATTGGACAGAAACTTATGATAAGGCCATCACTGATCTGAGTAAGTTATCTAACCTATAGTCTTACTGTTTGCTGACCCTTAATCCTGAAAAGACTAAGTTCATCACATTCCCCTCCACAGCACGGGGACAACCGGGGCTTCGGAGAATTTCCATATATGGGCCAATGTGTAACCCATCCACATGCACCTGTACGACCATCGAGAGGACGGATTCGGTCAGATATCATGGGGTCTACATCGATCAGCATTTGAGGTGGACTAAACACGCTGAGTTTCTCATTGCAAGGATGAAGCGTCTCCTACATGTTTTTTATAAACTTAGAAATGTCCTCCCCAAACGGACATGTCTTCGCGTTTACGAATCGCTGGTGTTGTCTGTATTGAGGTATGCAATTGTGACGTGGGGTGGTATGTGTGGTACTCATTTGAGGGGTGTTGATATAATGCAGAAAACCATACTAAAGATTATCTTGAATGTTGGGAGAAGGTACGATTCTGGTAAACTTTTTGCTGAATGTGAACAACTTAACATCAAACAACTATATGTGTATGAAACAACGTTAAATCAATTAAAAAATGGCGGTACTCTGATTCATCACTCATTCTTCACAAGACAGATCGAAAATAGAAATTTTGTTTTTCCACTCTTCCGTAGAACTGGTTTACAGCATTGCTTTCTGTATCATGGCCCTAAGTTTTACAATTTACTACCGGTTGATATGAGGTCTGGATTTAATTTAAGAAGTAGCAAGCAGAAAAACCTCCTCAGAGAGTATATAGTCGAGAATTTCCGTGATTTTCAGACTGTTCTTGAGGTGTAAATGGGGTTCAGTGACTGTTGGTCTTGATTTTGCCCTCGCTTCGTTCTTTCATCCTATATGGGACTCTCTCATTTTGTCAAAGAGTATTTGATTTTGTTGCAGACATTGGGAATTTTTCATCTAAATATAATGCAAGATATGCCAGTATACAAGCTTGCTTAGACTGCATATATTTGCATCCTTGTTTCATTGTAATTTTCACACTAGATGTAAAAGATTTTTGATGATGAAAACAAATTGAAATTGAAATTGATAAATGAATACATCACCGGTAAACAAGGATATGAGAAAGCGGCTATTACAGTGAGAGAGATACCATCAAGCAAAGAGAGATCAAAAAGATTTTTAATAACAGCGCCATTCGAAAAGAAAGAAGACTTTTGGCCTGCAGGAGTGGGCATCAAAAGATTCGACTTCGCCAAACATAAAGATATGATGAATCAGGAGGGGTTTCGCAACTAATGCGGAAACAAAAAGCCTCTGTAAGTTCAATCAGTATTGTTCGTCAAAACGTGCAATCTATATGAAATGCAATTGACAGAATTGAAGAAGGAGTCAAAAAAATTCAAAACTGCAAAATAATGAGCATAACTCTACACTGGCAGACAAAGAATAAATTGGAGCATTTCTCAGTAAATAATTTCTGCCTGGCATCTAAATATTGCAGACAGAATGGATATGGAGGAACAGCTATCTATGTTCATAAATCATATAAAACATCAGAGAGAACAAGTCTAATCAACCTCTCACTTGAAGGAGATTTTGAATGTGCAGCTGTGGATTGCCAAGTAGGATCAAGAAAAATTTTGATAATCTTTATATATAGAACACCTGACGGTAACGTTGGTATTTTCTTAGATAGAATGGAAGAACTACTAATGCAAGCTAATAGATCTCCGCAGGAAATCATCATAACAGGTGATTTCAATATTGATATGATGACAGAAAATTTTACTAAATCCAGATCCTCAAATCTAATGAAGTCTTTTAACTTACCTTAAACTATAAACGAATATACACGAATAACGATTATATCCAAGTCCTGCATAGATAATATATTCACTAATATTGAAAATTGGACATAAAAAACAATAGAATTTCATATATCTGACCACAAAGCACAGGAACTATGCATCACCAACACAAATCCCACAGTACAAGATCTGAAAGAAAGTAGATATTTCGATGAAAGATCGAAATCGGAGTTCATTGCAAGAATAAGAGAGCAAGAGTGGGCATTTATTTACGAGGAAGAAAGAAACAACATTAATAGAAATTGGCAAAGCTTTCTGAATACTTTTCAGTCTATTTTCTATGAATGCTTTCCACTAAAAAAGAAGACACAAAAAAAAAAGAAAACACCTTCAAACGAGGAGATCGACACATGCAAAAACCAACTAGATATATTACTGATGTTGAACAGAAAGAATCCTATCTACATATAAAGATCTATATAATAAGACCAAGAAGAATTATGACCAACTAATAAAGAATAATAAGGCACAAATTTTTGAAGAAAGAATTAGAAAATCAGACAACAAGAGCAAGACAATGTGGACAATTTGCAAAGAAATCATAGGACAGAATAATACAGGGGAATGTGGGATGGAAGAAGTTCCACGTGAGATTGCACAAAAGTTCAATTACTTCTTCAATAATGTTGTTCCACAGGCGTTGGCACAGCCAGAATGTAAACTTAGGCAGAATGACAGATCTATGTACCTAAAACCAACCACCCCAATTGAAATATTAGAAATAGGGAAATCACTCAAAAATAAACATACCAGCGGCGTTGATGACATACCCACCAGCATAATTAAACTGGCTCTGCCTGAAATAAATGGAATCATAGAACACCTTATCAATCAGTCGTTCAAAGAAGGAGAATTCCCAGAACAACTCAAAATAGCAATTATAAAACCAGCATTAAAAAAAGGAGATCCTAAAGACATGAAGAACTACAGGCCTATTAGTATTCTCTCAAGCTTTTCAAAAATATTTGAATTGATAATGAGCTCAAGAATAACAGAATTTCTGAACAGTTGTGACTTCTTCGCCAACACCCAGCATGGTTTCTTAAAGGGAAAATCCACACAGACTGCTATATTTGAACTAACAAAAAATATATTAGAACTGTTAGAGAGGGACAAATTGGCACTGGCAATTTTTCTGGATATGTCAAAAGCATATGATTCAATAAATCAAAAACATCTGTTGAATAAAATTCAAGCCCATGGAATAACAGGAATGGCATTCAAGTGGTTGAAATCGTACCTGAGCAATAGAACACAAAAAGTAAGAATTAACAAAGATGGAGAGAGTGCTGAATCGAAGGAAATGACAAATAATAGAGGTATAGCTCAGGGAAGTATACTGGGACCCCTTCTTTTTCTTGTCTTACTCAATGATCTAGAAGACATAGTGAAGGAAGAGGAGGAAGAATCATTGTTGAACTATGCGGATGATACCAGTTTGTTGATCGGAGCGAAAGAAAAGGATACTTTAATCAGAACAGGAACTAACTTCTTCAATAGGACACAAGAATGGTTAAAAAATAATGATCTCAAATTAAATGTGGAAAAGACGAACTTACTGATTTTCAGCACCAACAGAAGTTATAAAAGCAGACCAACAAGCATAACATTGGAAAGTAAGGAAATTCCTGTAACAGATAACACAAAATTCCTGGGGATATTCATTGACTCCTTCCTGTCATTCAGGGCGCATGCAGAATATTTAGGACAAAAGTTGAGTCAGATTAATTTTGCCATGAGAATATCTAAAAGATATTCGAGTGAAAAAGCATTAAAAATACTGTATTTATTTATTTATTTATTTATTTATTCACAAGGGGATACAAACAGGTACAAAAACCCACTAATGTATCCTCAGATAGAACGAACAAAATTACAGAGATTATAAGTACATAGATCAATTCGATACAAGATTACTAACTTAACTAATGATCATGAGTACAGGGTGGGCAAATTTCGATGTTTTAGCACTACAGCTTTTAAACCAGTGAAGATTGACATAATCTGATACCCCATTCTCGGTCTCTTTTTCTGAGTAACTAACAAGAGTAGTAGTCATTTTTGTCCACCTTCTTTTGTCTCCGCTAATACTGATGATAGAGCTCTGGAATTGAAACATTATACGGGCATTTTTTTGAGTAGAATCCAGTGGAGTGCTTGCCTTTTTAGTAGGATTTTTAATTACGAAGCTATGACCAAAAGTTATGTTTTTTTAAATAGGAACACCAGATTTCTGTGCGATTTTCTGAAAGCTTAATTCCTACTGATTTCAAAAATATATAACATCATATAATTTGTATCAATATAATAAATAGAAAATGGTCAAAAACCTTTTTTTCTCAATATTTCTATGGTTTTAACTTTTGACGAGAACAGAAAAATAGAGCTTCCTATAACAAGATCAGTCTCCTTCCGGCAATGTCATTCTTTCTATACTTTTTACCAATTTTCACAAAATTTGAATCTTGGAGAAATTGAGTAAGAAGCATAGAAATGAAAGGACTAATAGAAGGAGACTGTGGTTATGATAAGATGCTACATTTTTCTATTCTCATCAAAAGTTGAAACCATAGAAATATTGAGAAAAAAGGTTTTTGACCATTTTTATTATTTATTTTAATACAAACCATATGATATAATATATTTTTGAAATCAGTAAAAATTGAGCATTCAAAAAATTGCACAAAAATCTAGTGTTCCCATTTAAAAAAACATAACTTTGGGTCATAGCTCCGTAATTAAACATCCTGCTGAAAAAGCAAGCGCGCCACTGGATTCTACTAAAAAAAGTGCCTGTATAATGTTTCAATTTCAGAGCTCTATCATCAGTCTTAGCGGAGATATAAATTTATTTCGAAATCGCCATTTTTCCCATTTTCGCTTATAACTCGAAAACAAAAGAAGGTGGCCAAAAATGACTACTACACTTATTAGTTTCTCAGAAAAAGAGACCAAGAATGGGGTATCAGATTTTGTCTATCTCCACTGGTTCAAAAGCTGTAGTGCTAAAACATCGAGATTTGCCTACCCTGTACAAAACTGACAAAAATCAACAAAAAAAAAAACAAAAAAAAAGAGAAAAAAAAGCGAGAAACCCAGAATGCCCCAAAAATGGCAACTACGTACAATTCTTTTTCAAAATCTTTCGGACCTGTTCTAGAGACATAAAAAAATAATCAACTTGACCACTAAACATGTTGCTGGTCCGAGATATCCGACATAGAGGCGAGTGCTGAGCCGTGTATGTGTACCTAAAGGGTACCATAAAAAGCTCACAGGCTCTGAGAGACCTCTGGGGAACATTGAAGCACAAGCCACCAAGAATATCTGGGCTCTGAAGTTTATTGTTCAAGATCTTAAATGCAAACAGTGCCTCGGAGACCATACGTATGCTCGACAATGATAGCATTCCGAAATGCTCGCGCGCCAAAACATAGTCTCCATCAGGTATGAAAAATTTCGTTGTGAAAGCAAGAAATCTTATAAATCTGTTTTGAATACTCTCAAGGCGATTGATGTTATTTTTTTGCCTAGGATTCCACACGACACTTGCAAAGTTTAGTCTGCTCAGCACAAATGCACTGAGAAAAACCTTAATTGGTGTGACAGTTACGAATGCACTACATTTCCTAGTTATATACCCTAACATTCTGGAGGACAAATTAACAACAGATTCGACATGGATATCAAATATTAGTTTGGGATCGAAGATGACTCCCAAGTCTCGAACAGAACTTGAAGATTCAAGCGGTTCTTCATGTATATAATATGTTCGCATTATGGGATTGTGGCTTCTCGTGAACGTCATTGATCTACATTTGGAGATATTGAGAAATAATCCATTCTCGTCACAGAAGGCAACAAGACGGTTTAAGTCACCTTGCAAACGCTCACAATCCTGATCGTTGAACACGGAAATGAAGAACTTTAAATCATCAACGAACATTAAAAATTTACAATAATGAAATCAGGTCGCAATCTTATTTATGGAGATTGAAAAAAGTAAAGGTCCTAGATGCGATCCCTGGAGCACGCCTGAAGTGGTCATAAATAGTCCAGAAACAAATCCCATCATGCAAATGTTGAATCTTGGCTGAGGTATGGTATAGTTTTCTGGGGTACTAACCAAAATTTGAAAGAGATGTTTATTTTACAGAACAGAACTCTGAGAACAATATATAGTCTTAAGTTCAGGGAAACATGTAGAAATATATTCAAACGAAATAATATATTTACAGCGTATGGTTTATATATCTATGAATGTGCTTTATTTCTTCATGGGAACAAGGATAAATTTATAGGACACAACGCTAATCATGATTATACACAAGAACACAAAATTTATACTTCCCAATTCACAGATTAACTCTGAGTGAAAAACATCCTGAATATAGTTGTATTAGAATTTACAATCAGTTACCTAATAGACTTGGAAATTTAAGTAATTCAAAATTATTTAAAAAAGAAATGAGATCATTTATTGTGAAACTGGAACCATATGAGTTAGGAGACTTCTTCAATGCGAAATTTGATTGAATGGTTGGATACTGTTACTGTTAGGACACTATTTCATTTCAGATTGCCACTTTGTAATCTTATCAGAAATAAAGAAATATTATTATGACTTTAGCCTTGCGGCTTTCCCACTCCTCTCCAGAGGAAAATTCACTTATCCCAGATATCTCAGATATCAAAAGGATTAAGCTCTGTTGGAGACCTTTCCAGGTTTTCGGGCTCGTGGTGGTGGTCGGGTCCGGGTCGCTCCTCTGCTCCCTGCTGTAGGTTGGATTCCTGCTCCACTCGCACTTCCTGTCGGAGCAGACGGTGTTCCTCTGCATTCCCCATGTACTTGCGTACAGTTCTCGCCGTTCCGAGCAGTACCGCCTTCTGCATGACTTTATAAATATTTTCGTCCTACTGAAGTTTCCTCAAGTTCTCTAGTAGTTTCTTCGGTATCAGGCCTGTAGATGAAATGACAATAGGGATGGTCTTTATATCTTTCAGCTTCCACTGTCTTCTGGTTTGTTCCTCGAGATCTCTGTATTTTGAAATTTGTTCAGTGTGCCTATCTAGAAGATTGTTATTATTTGGAATCGCCACATCGATGAATAGTGCTCTGTCCTCATCCTTATTGAGCAATATGAGGTCTGGTCCATTAAGGGTTATTTTCCGGTCTGTCAGAACCGTGCGATCCCAGTAGAGCTTGTGATGTTCATTTTCCAACACAGCATCCGGATTATAATTGTAATAAGGAACCTTTTTCGAAGATAGAAGTTGGTGTTTTAGTGCCAATTCTTGGTGAAGAATCTTGGCAACAGCATCATGTCTATTTTTGTACTCCGTGCCCGCGAACTTCTGACATCCCCCGGTGATGTGCTGGATAGTTTCATGTGTCGCACAGCCATAACGACAGCTATCGTTCGCCACTGAGGCATCCTTGGCGATATATTTCATGGAATTTCTTGTTGGAATCACCTGGTCCTGGATGGCAAGCATGAAAAAATCAATGGCAAATCAACAATTCCTCTACCCCCAAGATTTCGTGGCAGCTCTGTCCGTTCTATTGAGCTTTTGGGGTGATGTTTATTGTGTTTAGTCAGCATCGTCCTTATTTTCTCTGTAAGGCTGCAAAATCGGTGGTCGTCCAAGAGATGATACCGAATGAATAGCTCAGCGCCGAGCAAGCGTGGGTGTTAATCGCTTTTATGAGATTCTTGCTGTTAAGACCAGTTCTCATTATCCTTCTCAATCTCCGGGTGAACTCCTCCGTTAATTCTTTCTTCATCTGGGTCTGATTGATTTTTCTTGCCTGTTTTATGCCTAGATACTTGTATGTGTCTCCTTCCTTCAATACTTCAATTTCTGCACCTTCCTTGAGTTTGAACGTACCATCTTCTATTTTCCCTCTCGATATGTTCAGCAGTCGACATTTTTCTAATCCAAACTTCATTTTGATGTCTTCCGAGAATCCTTCCACCATTTTCAGCATCTGTTGCATTTGTTTTTTGGTAGATGCGAACAGTTTCAAATCGTCCATGTAAAGTAGATGATTCAGTTTCATCATAGTTCTACTGCCGCTCTTGATGGAAAATCCGTAGTCCGTAGAATTCAATCTATGAGACAAGGGATTCAGGGCCATGCAGGACCACAGAGGGCTCAGTGAGTCTCCTTGGAAAATTCCGCGTCTTATTGGAATAGGTCCTGTTGTAATGGAGCAATCTGCTGCTTTCATTTGAAGACTAGTACGCCAGGTTGACATGGCGTTTTTCAGGAACTTAACAATATTGAGATCCACCTTGTGAATCTTCAAGATCGTCAGGAGCCATTCGTGGGGTATAGAATCGAATGCTTTTTTGTAGTTTGTACGCAGCGTAAAGATTCCTCCGCTTGGAGAACGCTTGATTGCAGATAACTGAATCAATTATTAGCTGTTCTTTGCACCCTCGGCTGTCTTTGGTGCATCCTTTCTGTTGCATGGCGATGATGTTATTCCTATCGCAATGGTTGTGAATTCGATTTGAAATGCACGATGTGATTGATTTGTACATCGTTGGAAGACATGTGATTGGTCGGTATTTGGATTCCTTTGTTATTATTATTATGACTTTAGCCTTGCGGCTTTCACACTCCTCTCCAGAGGAAAATTCACCTATCCCAGATATCACAGAAATCAAAAGGATTAAGCTCTGTTGGAGCCCTTTCCAGGTTTTCGGGCTCGTGGTGGTGGTCGGGTCCGGGTCGCTCCTCGACTTCCTGCTGTAGGTTGGATTCCTGCTCCACCCGCACTTCCTGTCGGAGCAGACGGTGTTACTCTGCATTCCCCATGTACTTGCATACAGTTCTCGTCGTTCCGAGTAGTACCGCCTTCTGCATGACTTTATAAATATTTTCGTCCAACTGAAGTTTCCTCAAGTTCTCTAGTAGTTTCTTCGGTATCAGGCCTGTAGATCAAATGACAAAAGGGGTGGTCTTTATATCTTTCAGCTTTCACTGTCTTCTGGTTTGTTCCTCGAGATCTCTGTATTTTGAAATTTTTTCAGTGTGCCTATCTAGAAGATTGTTATTATTTGGAATTGCCACGTCGATAAACAGTGCTGTGTCCTCATCCTTATTGAGAAATATGAGGTCTGGTCTATTGTGGGTCATTTTCCGGTCTGTGAGAACCGTGCGATCCCAGTAGAGCTTGTGATGTTCATTTTCCAGCACAGCATCCGGATGGTACTTGTAATAAGGAACCTTTTTCGAAGTTGGTGTTTTAGTGCCAATTCTTGGTGAAGAATCTTGGCAACAGCATCATGTCTATTTTTGTACTCCGTGCCCGCGAACTTCTGACATCCCCCGGTGATGTGCTGGATAGTTTCATGTGTCGCACAGCCATAACGACAGCTATCGTCCGCCACTGAGGCATCCTTGGCGATGTATTTCATGTAATTTCTTGTTGGAATCACCTGATCCTGGATGGCGAGCATGAAGCCCTCTGTCTCAGGAAACAACCTCCCGGAACTCAACCAGTAGTTCGACGCAGATATGTCGACGTAATCATGGTTGACCTCGTTCTGGTGCCTCCCATGCAAAGAATTGCCAATCAGTTTCTGCATTAAACTTTCTGCAGAGTGTTCGACGGTTTCCTAGTGATCCTGCTCTAGCTTTAATGGTGTAGAACTATCAGCAACACAAACTACTCGATGGAGTTCTGACGAAGCCTTGGTCAAGAAATATTTTCGAAGTCCTTTAATTTCCTGGGACATACGGTTGGACAAATCAACAATTCCTCTACCCCCAAGATGTCGTGGCAGCTCTGTCCGTTCTATTGAGCTTTTTGGATGATGTTTATTGTGTTTAGTCAGCATCGTCCTTATTTTTATCTGTAAAGCTGCTAAATCGGTGGTCGTCCAAGAGATAATACCAAATGAATAGCTCAGCGCCGAGCAAGCGTAGGTTTTAATCGCTTTTATCAGATTCTTGCTGTTGAGACCAGTTCTCATTATCCTTCTCAATCTTCGGGTGAACTCCTTCGTTAATTCTCTCTTCATCTGGGTCTGACTGATTTTTCTTGCCTGTTTTATGCCTAGATACTTGTATGTGTCTCCTTCCTTTAATGCTTTAATTTCTGCACCTTCCTTGAGTTTGAACGTACCATCTTCTATTTTTCCTCTCGTTATGTTTAGCAGTCAACATTTTTCTAGTCCAAACTTCATTTTGATGTCTTCCGAGAATCCTTCCACCATTTTCAGCATCAGTTGCATTTGTTTTTTGGTAGATACGAACAGTTTCAAATCGTCCATGTAAAGGAGATGATTCAGTTTCATCATAGTTCTACTGCCGCTCTTGATGGAAAATCCGTAGTCCGTAGAATTCAATCCATGAGACAAAGGATTCAGGGCCATGCAGAACCACAGAGGGCTCAGCGAGTCTCCTTGGAAAATTCCGCGTCTTATTGGAATAGGTTCTGTTGTAATGGAGCAATCTGCTGCTTTCATTTGAAGACTAGTACGCCAGGTGGACATGGCGTTTTTCAGGAACTCAACAATATTGGGATCCACCTTGTAAATCTTCAAGATCGTCAAGAGCCATTCGTGAGGTATGGAATCGAATGCTTTCTTGTAGTCTATGTACGCAGCGTAAGGATTTCTTCGCTTGGAGAACGCTTGATTGCAGATAACTGAATCTATTATTAGTTGTTCTTTGAAACCTCGGCTGTCTTTGGTGCATCCTTTCTGTTGCATGGCGATGATGTTATTCCTTTCGCAATGGTTGTGAATTCGGTTTGAAATGCACGATGTGATTAATTTGTACATCGTTGGAAGACATGTGATTGGTCGGTACTTGGATGGGTCTTCTGTATTCCTTTGGTCTTTAGGTAACAGGTATGTTGTGCCATGTGTAAGGAATACTGGCATTCTTTCAGGATTTTCAATGACATCATTTATTGCGGAGGTCAATTTGTCATGCATGATCCAAAGTTTCTTAATCCAGAAGTTCTGTAATCCATCAGGCCCAGGTGCTTTCCAGTTGTGCAGTCCTCTGATAGCTGATTTTACTTCTTCAATTGTGATCATGTCATGCTGCATCGGCTCATATTTTCTAGCTTCAGATTTTTCATCTTCAATCCATCCGGTATCTCCATTGAACTGAGGTTTTGTTGATAATTGTTCGGTCCAGAATTGTTCAATGGCTTCCTTCGGTGGTAACTTTCCATTTTCTCCATCAGACGATGTGAGTGACCGGTAGAAAGTTTCTTCCGACTTTTCGAATGAATTATTGTCTCTTTTCCGGCTATAGTTGCTTTTATATCTCCTCAGGCGTTCTGCATACAGACTTAATTTTTGCTTCAGAGTGGCGAGGCAATGGTGAGCTGTAGCATTCTCCGTCTCTCGTTCTGTGTGTGTCCTGTTTCTATCCATGATCTCTTTGGCAGATTTCACAACCTTCCTTCCTCGATTCCCGTTCAAGTACTCCGTCAGTCGTCCAATGTCTCTTCTTAGCCTTTCTGTTTTGTGTTGAAGACGTTTCTGCCATGCTGGCGCGTGTTATTATTATTATTATTATGACTTTAGACTTGCGGCTTTCACACTCCTTTCCAGAGGAAAATTCACTTATCCCAGATATCTCAGTTATCAAAAGGATTAAGCTCTGTTCGAGCCCTTTCCAGGTTTCCGGGCTCGTGGTGGTGGTCGGGTCCGGGTCGCTCCTCAGCTTCCTGCTGTAGGTTGGATTCCTACTCCACCCGCATTTCCTGTCGGAGCAAACGGTGTTCCTCTGCATTTCCCATGTACTTGCGTACAGTTCTCGTCGTTCCGAGCAGTACTGCCTTCTGCATGACTTTATAAATATTTTCGTCCAACTGAAGTTTCCTCAAGTTCTCTAGTAGTTTCTTCGGTATCAGGCCTGTAGATGAAATGACAATAGGGATGGTCTTTATATCTTTCAGCTTCCACTGTCTTCTGGTTTGTTCCTCGAGATCTCTTTATTTTGAAATTTTTTCAGTGTGCCTATCTAGAATATTGTTAAAATTTGGAATTGCCACGTCAATGAATAATGCTGTGTCCTCATCCTTATTGAGCAATATGAGGTCTGGTCTATTGTGGGTTATTTTCCGGTCTGTGAGAACCGTGTGATCCCAGTAGAGCTTGTGATGTTCATTTTCCAGCACAGCATCCGGATGGTAATTGTAATAAGGAACCTTTTTCGAAGTTAGAAGTTGGTGTTTTAGTGCCAATTCTTGGTGAAGAATCTTGGCAACAGCATCATGTCTATTTTTGTTCTCCGTGCCCGCGAACTTCTGACATCCCCCGGTGATGTGCTGGATAGTTTCATGTGTCGCACAGCCATAACGACAGCTATCGTCCGCCACTGAGGCATCCTTGGCGATGTATTTCATGTAATTTCTTGTTGGAATCACCTGATCCTGGATGGCGAGCATGAAGCCCTCTGTCTCAGGAAACAACCTCCCGGAACTCAACCAGTAGTTCGACGCAGATATGTCGACGTAATCATGGTTGACCTCGTTCTGGTGCCTCCCATGCAAAGGTTTGCCAATCAGTTTCTGCATTTTACTTTCTGCAGAGTGTTCGACGTTTTCCAAGTGATCCTTCTGTAGCTTTAATGGTGTAGAACTATCAGCAACACAAACTACTCGATGGAGTTCTGACGAAGCCTTGGTCAAGAAATATTTTCGAAGTCCTTCAATGTCCTGGGACATACGGTTGGACCAATCAACAATTCCTCTACCCCCAAGATGTCGTGGCAGCTCTGTCCGTTCTATTGAGCTTTTGGGGTGATGTTTATTGTGTTAAGTCAGCATCGTCCTTATTTTTATCTGTAAAGCTGCTAAATCGGTGGTCGTCCAAGAGATAATACCAAATGAATAGCTCAGCGCCGAGCAAGCGTAGGTGTTAATCGCTTTTATCAGATTCTTGCTGTTGAGACCAGTTCTCATTATCCTTCTTAATCTTCGGGTGAACTCCTCCGTTAATTCTTTCTTCATCTGGGTCTGATTGATTTTTCTTGCCTGTTTTATGCCTAGATACTTGTATGCGTCTCCTTCCTTTAATGCTTTAATTTCTGCACCTTCCTTGAGTTTGAACGAACCATCTTCTATTTTCCCCCTCGTTATGTTTAGCAGTCGACATTTTTCTAGTCCAAACTTAATTTTGATGTCTTCCGAGAATCCTTCCACCATTTTCAGCATCAGTTGCATTTGTTTTTTGGTAGATGCGAAGAGTTTCAAATCGACCATGTAAAGGAGATGATTCAGTTTCATCATAGTTCTACTGCCGCTCTTGATGGAAAATCCGTAGTCCGTAGAATTCAATCTATGAGACAAAGGATTCAGGGCCATGCAGAACCACAGAGGGCTCAGCGAGTCTCCTTGGAAAATTCCGCGTCTTATTGGAATAGGTTCTGTTGTAATGGAGCAATCTGCTGCTTTCATTTTAAGACTAGTACGCCAGGTGGACATGGCGTTTTTCAGGAACTCAACAATATTGGGATCCACCTTGTAAATCTTCAAGATCGTCAAGAGCCATTCGTGAGGTATGGAATCGAATGCTTTCTTGTAGTCTATGTACGCAGCGTAAGGATTCCTTCGCTTGGAGAACGCTTGATTGCAGATAACTGAATCTATTATTAGTTGTTCTTTGCAACCTCGGCTGTCTTTGGTGCATCCTTTCTGTTGCATGGCGATGATGTTATTCCTTTCGCAATGGTTGTGAATTCGGTTTGAAATGCACGATGTGATTAATTTGTACATCGTTGGAAGACATGTGATTGGTCGGTACTTGGATGGGTCTTCTGTATTCCTTTGGTCTTTAGGTAACAGGTATGTTGTGCCATGTGTGAGGAATACTGGCATTCTTTCAGGATTTTCAATGACATCATTTATTGCGGAGGTCAATTTGTCATGCATGATCCAAAGTTTCTTAATCCAGAAGTTCTGTAATCCATCAGGTCCAGGCGCTTTCCAGTTGTGCAGTCCTCTGATAGCTGATTTTACTTCTTCAATTGTGATCATGTCATGCTGCATCGGCTCATATTTTCTAGCTTCAGATTTTTCATCTTCAATCCATCCGGTATCTCCATTGAACTGAGGTTTTGTAACGGGTTTTCCTCGGTGTACTCGAGCGCCAGCTATTCTTTGAGGGAGAATAGCAAACCTACCCTGGCAGCTACTAGCCGGAGACAAGGTTCCCTGGTGTCTAGGGTGTTAGCTACGCCCAATGATAGTCAGAATCAACGTACAAAACTTTTATTTGTCGACTCGTAAAAGGGGAACACAAATGGCACTATTACAAAATTCTTACAGTGACTCGAAATCAGTGATTTTTACAGGGCAAAACGGACGGAAGGACACGGGATCCGATCTCAAACGTTATACGGGGGTTAACGTACTTGTTCGCCAGCCAGAACCTGAGACGTACACTTAACGGATAGATATCGGACTTCAGCCAGGTTACGGGATGACAGACGGCACAGACCTACGACAGCTCACCCCTAGGTGCGTTCTTCGCCCCCTGAGTATCCACGCCAGCGGGGTTCTTCGACAACAGCTGAGGTGAGCGTCGAAACAACGGGGAAGGAAAGAGGGTTTGCCACTCCAAAGTGCTTCCGCACCCCCTGAGTATCCACGCCAGCGGGGTGCTTTAGCAGTAGGGGTGGAACTCAACCCGGGGTAGGAAGGGATGAAGGAAGGTTTTTCGCCACTCCAAAGTGCCTCCGCACCCCCTGAGTATCCACGCCAGCGGGGTGCTTTAGCAGTAGGGGTGGAACCTAACCCGGGGTAGGAAGGGATATAAAAAAAATGGCGGATTGTCGTCTTACCTATGGTTTGGCCACTTGCACTCACAACTTTCGAAATCAACCAAATGGTGCACGGTAATTACAGAGAGAAAACAAAACTAAAAATTTATATTCTGAACGGCAAAAAGAACCCAAAACTCAAAAGAAATCTTATACTAAAACTCAACGGCGAAAGGTAAGGCGATTAATGGAACAGTCGAATGTAAGTGAAAATCGTAAGTCAATCAATCAAGCGAAAATCGTAAGTGAAGTGGCCTGCGGGGGAACATCTGATTTTATACCCACAGGTGGGGTGCGGAAATCAGATGTGCCCGACAGTCGAAATTCGGTAAATTTGCGTCGATGCAAATGTCTTAATTTCGACTCATCTAGCTAGCGACCAAAAAAAACACGGTTATCTTCCAATTCAGGATGTTTTATACGGTACGACATCGTTTATTCAGAACTGAAAACAGAACAAAAACGGTGCGGTATGTTTACAATTCCGAACGATGTCGGAATCCTGAATTGGAAATTCGAAAAGATTTCTCGGAAAATCAATTCAAAACAAAATTACTTGACAGTGAAAACTGAAAGATTCTTCTAAAATGAGGGAATAGGTTTGAAAACCCATTCTCTCATTACATCCCTGGGGCTTCGGTTGAAAAATTGAATCCACGATGAAATAGGGGATTAAATTTTTCACGGTGAAATCTACCAAGTCCGGTTATATAATGTTAATAAAATAATAATAATTTATTGATCCTGTTCGACATTCAATGTATAGGACAAGTCAGCTTCACATCAAGTTTGTAAACTACACAATAATGGAATCACATAAATACTCATTGATACTGTAATAAGCCTTTTATATCAACAAATTCCTCACCGTCGTTCTGAACCCTCGTCCACCCATTGCCCGTACCTTGAATGGCAAATGATTGTAAAGTTTAATTCCATTATATAGGATAGATGATTGGAATTTTGTGGTTCTGTGCAATGGAATAGAAAAGGTCTCAGTATTTCTGGTGGAATAGCTATGAAAACTTGAAAGTCTGTCGAATCTGCTTTGATTACTTTTGACGTACATTAGGGCATTGAAGATATATATGGTGCAGTAAGTATATTCTGGCCAACAAACACAGGCTGGCAAGATGTACGAGGATGAAGGCCAAAAATCAAACGTATTATGCGTTTTTGAGATAGTAAAATTCTATCAAAATCAATTGAGTTACCCCAAACAAGTATGCAATAGGACATATGACTATAGACTAAGCTATAATATACACTAATTACTGATTGTTGAGGAAGAGTATCTTTTATACGGCTGATAGCATAGTAAGCAGTGCTCATCTTTTTACAAATTTGATCTACATGATGACACCACCTCAACCTGTCATCCACGAACACTCCCAAGAATTTAACAATTTTCTTTGATTTCAAGGTCTCATTCCCATGGTATAAGTCAAATGAGCATACCGTAGAGTTACGTAATGTGAAGAGAAGACTCTCAGTCTTATCGATGTTTATGATTAAGGCATTCATTCTGCACTAGTTCTCAAACAGTCCTATAAGAGATTCACATACACTCTTGAGTTCATCAATCGTCTGTGCGGACACAGCAATAGACAAATCGTCAACAAAAATGACTAAACGAACTAGAGTCAGGACCAGATGTTTGGGTAGGTCGTTGACAAAAAGAAGGAAGAGTAGCGGCCCTAATATTGAGCCCTGAGGAACACCTAGCTCATTTATGCGACTAGACGACCAACAGCCACCCACCTTCACTGACATAACACGATTCGTTATGAAACTGGATAACCAGTCGAGGAAGACTCCCCGGAAACCGAGGTGATAAAGTTTATTCAATATGAACTTGAATGTAATGCAGTCAAAGGCACGGGAGAGGTCGAAAAAAAGACCCGCCACATAAAGACCCCTATCCAAGGACTCATAGACATATTCAAAGAAGTCAATCGCAGAGCTCTGAGTAGATCTCTGTGTTCTGAAGCCATGTTGACAACTAGTCAATAGGTTGAATTTATTAAGAAAATTGGTCATTGGTCAAATAGTCGATTTAGGACTATTCTTTCAATAACTTTGGAGAGAACACTAAGAATAGAGATAGGTCTATAATTTGAGACATCCTCCACATCATTTCTCTTATGCACTGGAATAATTGTCGCAAACTTCAGCTTCTCAGGGAAGATACCAGTAGAAACTGAGAGATTTATTATGTGAGAAAAGGGTTCAGCAATGAACTCAGATATTGAGTTTAAGATTTTGACAGAGATGTAGTCGGCACCGACACTTTTTTTATTTTTCAATGACTTAATTGTGTCAATTACTTCTTTTTTATCAACTGGATGAAAGAAAAACGAATCATCATGCAGGGATGAAGTTGTGCACATGAGAGACAAGAAACGGCCGTATTTAGCCTCAAGGCACTTTAGTGCTATGGATGAGAAATAATCAGCAAATGTCTCAGCCACAAGAACACCATCAGACACCAGTACGCCATCGACGTTCAAATTAACGGTTTGATTATTCACGGCAAGACGATTGAGATCGGATTTACATCAAACAAGTTCACCTAATATACTCCAGGTGGCGTATACTCGGCTAATGCTATCTCTGTTGCTCCCACTCTATGGTCCGCGTTAACGGCGCGCTTCGATGGTGCTGTCGAAGTTCTGTGTTCTATCAGCTAACCTCCAAAGTCCGATTGTCAAATTTCACCGGGTGGTTCCAAATTTCGATTTCCATTTCCATCGGTGAAATAAATGCCGGAAAATAGTGGAAACAGTGCAGGACGGAATCTTCAAAGTGAGTACCATTTCGATTTGTCATTCGTTGTGTTATTTCTGGGCCATTTTAGGGTGAGCTTCGCAAAGCCGGCCCCGGGCACATGCCATGGGGGTTAACAGTTGCCAATATCATTCAACCAGGGTAGTTTGGAATCACGGTGGTGAACTTCTCCGAGGACGTTGGAATCGGCAGCAGTTGTAGGCTGCATAAAAATGAAAGAAAAGCATTTAGTATACTGATGCCCTGGAGCAGAGGGATAACAGGGTGTACGGTGGAATTTCGGAAGAAACGGTGGTAATTATGCAGTTTAGAAAGAATTGTGCTAGGTCGGTGAAAAAAATCGTACTCACTAATTTCGGGTCCCAGATTACGAAAATGAAAACGAGAATTCTGCAATCCTCTTAGTTTTCCCAAAAAAAAAAATGGGAAAGTTTCCCTCTGGAAGGTAAGGTTATATATAGTTAGAGCTAGTTTTCTTCAATTTTTTTAATAAATACTCGTTGGAAATGTTAAATTCATCAACATTCAAGTTCATTCTGCCAAAAAAATGCCTTTAATTCGTCGCAAACGACGATTTTATACTTTGTTTACATCCGTTGTGAACCATCATGGCCGCCATGATGTTTCGAGCTACGAACTGTTCCTATGCAACGTTGCCAAGTTTCAAACTGGTTGGTCAGCAAATTCCTTTCGAACTGTTGGGATAGGAAAAGCATATCTTTGTTCACTATTCCATATGCGTTAGCTGCATAGAAAACCTATGGTTAGCTGAAAGTTAACTAATAATTTTGAGTCACATTGCTTAATGCTTTCTCCAGTGTCTTTTTTTACTAGGGTTAAAGGGAACTTTAGAAGTTTGATTATGATAGGTACTGGTCGTTATTCCTGAATGGTTCATGTTATTATAATGATACATTTTTGGTGTAGGAAACTCTGAAAAGACTCGATTCAATTTGCTATTACGAATTTGACCGCGTTTTCAAAAATGATCCTTGAAAAAACACCATGACAAAACCTTTAAATCTAACCTAACCTTTCCCAATAGAAGGGTTAGGTGGTTATAGGGGTTGTACAGATCCATAATAATTTGATATGCCAATGCGTGAAAATATTGTATAAGAACTAAGAACATATTTTCCCAAGCAATATTCGAACTAATTTCTTCAATTTAACTACACATATGTACTATTGGCAACGTTGCATTGTTTGCAACGTTTGACAGTTCGTATGTTGAAATATTATGGCGGCAATGACGACTCATACGGATGTAAACAATATACAAAATCATCGTTTTCGGCTGAATGAAAGCCTTTTTTTGACTGGACATGATTGAGATTACCTAAATCGAACATTGAGTATTGATTAAGAAAAAAGGAGAAAACAAATTATAACTATCACTAACCTTACGTTCCAGAAGGAAACTTCCCCATTTTTTTTTGGGAAAACTAAGAGAATTGCAGACTTCTCGTTAACATTTTCGTAATCTGGGACCCCTAATTGGTGAGTACGAATTTTTTCACTTACCTGGCACAGTTCTTTCTAAACTGCATAATTACCGGAACGGTAATTTTAATAAGGAGATACAAATATACTGTTCTATTTCACTTACCGTTCAGGCCAGTTTGTAATTTCGGTGTAAGCGGTGTCAGCCTTCTATTGCTATTTTCTATTCGGTTATTGTATTTAATAGTGACACAGGGGTGAAATAGAGACAGACAGGACGGGTGTATCTCACTTGTAATTATCGGTCCCACAATTAATATAGAAAAATTGAATTAACGGTAACGGTTCCTGTTTTTCCAGTGAATTAACGGAATTTTCTGTTGTAGGTGTTGTGGGATACCATTTATCTGCTGGATATCGGACAGCTAGACGGCCCTGTTTGGTGGCGATACAAACTGCACAGAACAAACAAAACTGTACGGAACAGAATCTTCCAACCCTGGCAGACCAGGTTAGATCTATCGGTTATGGTGGAATCGCGGAAATATAGGGATGTACATTTTGTCAGTTAATAAGGAGATACAAGTATAAGGCTCTATTTCACTCACCTGGGCACTTATTCGGTGAAAGCAGCGGTAGTACCCCATTACTAACCTATTTGCAGTGATGAATATTATTTTTAACGGTTATAGAGGAGTGAAATAGAGTCAGACAGAACGGCTGTATCCCATTTATTATCGGTGATTAGTACAATATAACGGGACGGTTGGTTTTTATTTCGGTTGCTATACAGTGTACTTACTAATGATCAGACGGATGGAACGGTTTTAAATCCTTCACATGAATATTGGTGATTTTCTTACCACTGTCATCTTTCAGGTCATAAACAACGGGTGAAATTACTTTCACAACGGTATACGGACCAGAGAACTTCGGAGCCAACTTGGCTGCAAAGCTATCAACGGCGGATGACAACGGATTAGCACGGCGCAGAACTCCATCAACGACATAAAAACGAACTTCTCTTCGACGGAGGTTGTAATGGTGAGCTTGCTGCTCAAATGCACGGTACAACCTGGTATTGACAAACTCATAGGCCTCCTGAAGATGACGGATTTGTTCTGTACGGTGAGTAAGATTTACTCTACTTTCTTCTAGGCTTCTGTTTGTCTCTTCGGTGTTGTGTTTGACGAGTAGATTGCCTTTGGAACTGTTAGTTCCCTTCCATAGTTCAGGAATGCCGGTGTGAATCCTGTAGATTCTTGTTTTGCGGTGTTCAGGGCGAAAGTTAGTTCACCTAATTTCTCATCCCAATTACAGTGGTCATTACAGAACTGACCTATCATAGTTTTCAACGTACGATTGGCTCGTTCTACGGCGTTGCACTGTGATGTATACGGAGGGGTGAAACGGTGAGCAATGTTTAGCTCTCGGAGACTGTTTTTGAACAGTCTACTGTCATATTGTACCCCGTTGTCAGATATCACCAGTTTCGGACAGCCATATCGGAGTATAACCTGTTCATATAGGGCTGAATAAACGGTTTTAGTGGTGGCTTTCCGCAACAGACGGCATTCAACCCACTTCGTGAAACGGTCCTGCATCACCACTTCGTAAGAATTTAACTTCTTGGAACGAGGAAGTGGTCCAACCACATCTGTACAGACCTCTTGGAAAACGGTGCATCAGTCATTCTATGTGGTTGCATTTTTCCAGGCGTCTTCTGTTGTGGTACTTTGTACCTTTGACAGGATGGGCAGTTTCTTACGTATTTTGCGACATCTCTGAACATCCCTGGCCAGTTATAATTCCGGGCTAGCCGAGAGATGGTTTTGGAGATTCCCAGGTGACCAGCTAATTCAGAATCGTGATTTTCTTTCAGGACCTCCAGTCGTTGTTCGGTGGGTACACAGAGCTTCTATGGTTGTCCGGATCCAACTTCAGTAAAGTCGGAAGAGTCCCAGAAGTGACGATACAGTTTCCCATCCTCAACGGCGTAGTCAGGGAAATCTTCTGTTTCTCTTTGCACCTCTTGGAGCTTTTTGTTGTACCAACTGCAGCGAACTTCGACGTCGGCCAGGCATACGGAATCTACAGACGGTAACGGGTTTCGGGACAGACTGTCGGCGACTTTGTTCAGGGCACCTTTCCGGTATTGGACTTCAACGTCGAATTGCTGAAGGAAAACGGCCCATCGAGCAATTCTTCCGGACGGTGACTTGATGGAATTCAGCCATTTCAGACTCATGTGGTCGGAAATTACGGTGAAATGAAATCCTTCCAGGTATGGTCGCAGTTTCTCTATCGAGAAAACGATGGCGAGACATTCCTTTTCGGACACGGAGTAATTTCTTTCGGCGGTGTTCAAGGTACGGCTGACATAGGCGATCACCCTTTCCTCTCCATCAAGAACTTGGGTCAGGGCTCCTCCAAGGCCTACGTCACTGGCGTCTGTTTGCAGGACGAACGGTTGATTGAAATCCGGACAGGCCAGTTTTTGTTTCAGGAGGTCGAACGCTTTTTGTTGTTCCTCACCCCACTTCCAACGTGGTTTCTTCTTTAACAGGTGAGTCAACGGTGAAACGACATCGGAAAAGTTCTCTATGAAACGGCGGTACCAGCTAGCAACTCCCAGAAAACGGCGCAATTCACGGATGGTTTTCGGCGCTGGGAATGCTACGATAGAGGAAACTTTATCCGGGTCGGTACGGATTCCTTCGGAAGTAACGACATGTCCTAGGTATTTTGGGGATTTTCGCACAAAATCACACTTTTCGGGATTGAGACGAAGATTGGCTTCTCTCAACCGCCGGAATACTTCTCTTAAGTTCTCCAGGTGCTTCTCGAAAGTCTCCCCCAGGACAACTATGTCGTCCAGGTAAGCGAACGCCTCCGGTTCCATTTCTGGGCCAATAACGGTGTCTAAGAATCTCTGGAATGTGGCTGGACTAGCGTGAAGACCAAACGGCATGACGGTGAACTGGAACAATCCCCTTCCTGGAACTGTGAAGGCAGTCATCGGACGGCTTTCCTTTGCTAACGGTATCTGCCAGTATCCTTGTTTCAGATCCAGTGTGGAGATGTATTTGGCCTTACGCAGTTTGTCCAGAATCCCAGAAATGTACGGCAATGGGTATGCATCTTTTACAGACACTTGGTTGACGGCACGGAATTCGATGCAAAAACGGTATTTTCCGTCTTTTTTTCTGACCAATACTACCGGTGAACTCCACGGTGACTTGGAGGGTTCAATCACTCCCTCAGCCAGCATACGGTCTACTTCCTGATTGAAGATCTCCTGCATTTTCGGGTTTAAGGGTCGGTATCGTTGTTTGATCGGTTCGGTTGTAGTATGTATCAGTATGAACAACCTGTATATTTTCCATACGTGAGACGGCAAGGCCTGTGAAACCTTACATCATTATTAGAACGTGCCTCAGATAGATAGAATTGCTCTTGAGATAACAGGTAATCTGTATCTGTATGTTTATAACCATTGTCATTCATATTTATCAATTCATGATGTATTATAAACACAACACGTAAACAATGTATAAATAATATATAGCATTTGGCTAAGGAAGATTCATTGAGTGTGTGTATTCATTCATTATTGAATTACATCATTCAGTTGTCAATTCTATAGTCTGTGCTCCGTTCAACATGTCTTAAGAAATAAACACCCTTTGATGAGTCTGCCGAACATTATTCGCCATCCCTCCACCGCATAGACGATTAGCCGAACCTACCCTAGTTGGGTACTGCCAGTCGTATGCGGTTAGAGGTCCATATGGTTTTGACTGAGTATTCGTAGCCAAGCCAAGATGGGATCGGGACAATCCAAACAAGAGGAGGTTATAATTGCCCAAACTGGAAATAGTGCAGCCGCGTCATCGATTGAGTCCAAGACCCCCTCTACACCGGAAATCTTAGGGATAATCGCTTTCATTCTAGTATGTATTGAAGTCATCCTATATTTATATTGGAGAGTCAAGAAGGCGATTAAAAAGAAGGTACAACTCGAGGTCAGGAGAAGCCACCAGGATTTAGTGTAAAGGAAAAATATACCGTAAGAATTTTTTCCTTGTTATGTCTAATTGTCCATGGAATTTGATGAACTACTTGCTGAGTTAAGGGGGGTGTCTCAAAAATTCCTCGAAAATATCAGAAAAGAGCCGCGAGAACGTAGGGAACGGGCCGATAGAGTCGATAAATTTCTCAATGAACTAGTGCAGTTAGAATATAAATTCAACAAGTTGAATAAAACTGTCAAGTCGGAACCAAATTTTCTCAAAGCATTGAATCCTCACCAAGCAATCATAGAAAAGTCACTGTCAGAATCTAGAAAATTGCTTCAAGAAAGGTCTAAGTTAATTGAAGATAAACAGCACTCAGAAAAATCAACAATGACGAAAAAATTTGACTTGAGGACAGCATCCTCTTTATTGCCAGCTATTACTAATGAAGAAGAGTCCGTATTGCAATTAATTGATGCCATAGAGTTATATACCGATATGCTCGATGATCAAGGTAAAAAGTCTCTGATCAATTATGTGCTAAAAATCAAATTGACTGCAAATGCTAAATTGAGGTTACGAAAAGAGTATCAGAAAGTTGAAGATTTAGTAATTGATATGAAAAGAACCCTCATAACTAAAAAGTCACCAACAGCTTTATGAACTCAACTCCACAATCTGAAACAAGAGAATAAGACAATAGAAGATTTTGCTAAACTAGTTGAACAGTTGTCTCTCGATTTAACGATCGCTCAAGCAGATAATGCACCAGAAGCATTTACTGTTTTAGCCAAAGTGAATGAAAAAATTGCTCTAGGCGCATTCTCCAACGGATTACGAAATACGGAAATCAGAACTATCATAAAGGCAAGAAATTTTAACAACCTCAAAGATGCTGTAGCATCAGCTAAGGAAGAGGAACTTGTAAAAATTTCATCTCAAGCATCTAGCCAGAAAGTTTTCCATATGAAAAATTTCAATAGAAATCGTAATGATTTTAATCGGAAAGGAAATTTTGACCATTCACATCGAGGTCGTGACCGCAAAGAGAATACCAACAAGCATAATTTCAATTCAGCGAAAAATAATTACGGACAAGGTCGCGGTCGCAAGTTCACCAATCGTTCGAAAAAAAATAACAAAGGGTACTCGAAACAGCAGAGAGCATATTTTGCCGATAATGGCACAAACTCTTGTACAGAGCAAAATACCGAAGCAGATAAGTTTTTTCGTGACCAACAGTCATGTTAGTTACAATTTGAATGCTTTGAATTATGTTTCAGTGAAATATGGCAAGAATGAATTGAATTTTTTAATTGACACAGGTGCAAGCATTACCTGTATATTTTCAGAATTTTTAGCGAAAGGAGAATATTTAGATACTAAAGAAAAAATAAAGATCAAAGGTATAGCCGGATGCACATCTTCCATGGGCTTCGCAAACATTTCAATTATTTTCAAATATGCAAAATTCACCGAAAATTTTTCAGTTATAAAGTCGTTTGATTCAAGTATACAAGGTGTACTAGGATCAGATTTTTTCAAAAAACACAAAGCAGTAATTGATTACGAAAATTTCATTTTGAAACTGAAGAATAATAATGGAAAAATTAAGGTACCGTTGAAATCCAAAGTTGAACATTATACTATTATACCACCTAGATGCGAAATAATTCATTATTGTCATACTGAGGAAACAGAAGAATGTGTCATTCTAAACGAACAAATATGCGAAGGCGTTATCATCGCAGGAATGATCGCAAAACCGGAAGATAATAGAGTTCCAATTAGATTGTTAAATGTGAACGATAGAGAAATAAAGTTGAAAAATTTTATTCCAAAACTGGAGAGTCTTTCAAATTTCAAATGTTATAAATTATGGTAGAACTGAAATATCCGTACAAAGTGTAGATGAAATATTAGATTCAATCAATATGAAATCATTGAACAAGGAAGAAATAGCTTCCGTACAAAAAATTTGTGCCAAGTATGCAGATATTTTTCATGTAGACGGTGATCCTTCAACTGTTACCAATTTATACCAACAAAAAATTTCACTCAAACCAGATGCTCAACCAGTTTATGTAAAACCGTATAGATTACGGCATTCGCAGAAAAATGAAATTCATAAACAAGTAGACAAAATGCTACGAGACGGAATTATAGAGGAAGCCAGATCTGAATGGTCCTCACCGTTTCTAATAGTACCAAAGAAACCAGATCACAATGGAGTTAAGAAATTTCGAGTAGTATTAGATTATAGATTACTGAACAAGCAAATTAAAGGTGATACATTTCCATTACCAAACATTACTGAAATACTAGATTCCTTGTCAGGAGCAACTTACTTTTCTCATCTAGATTTAGTGCAAGGATATTACCAGCTGGAATTACATCCTCAAAGCCGACCCTACACAGCGTTCACAACTGAAAGAGGTCAATATCAAATGAAAAGACTAGGAATGGGTTTAAAAATAAGCCCTAGCTCATTTTCAAGACTTATGACAATAGCTATGTCAGGTTTAAATTACGATTCATGTTTCATTTATTTTTTTATGATTTAATAATCTTTGGACATTCGTTGCAAAACCATAATCAGAATTTAGTGAAAGTATTACAACGAATGAGGGAGGTTAATTTGAAATTGAATCCTAGTAAATGTGAATTCTTGAAGAAGGAAATGTTGTATCTAGGTCATATCATTTCGGATAAGGGCATTTCGCCAGATCCAGAAAAAATCGATGCTATTTTACGATATCCTGTACCTACAAGCTCTGAGGAAGTAAAACGTTTTGTTGCACTGGCTAATTATTATAGGAAATTCATTCAAAATTTTGCAGCAATCGCTCAACCTTTGAACAACTTATCACGCAAAAGAAAAATTTTTCAATGGACGGAAGATTGCGAAAAATCATTTCAAACCTTAAGGCAAGTCCTTCGGACAGCACCTATTCTACAATATCCAGATTTTTCAGAGAATAACGAATTCATTCTAAGAACGTATGCTAGTGGATTTGCATTAGGTTCAGTTTTATCAAATTCTAATGACCATCCAATAGCCTTTGCTTCACGAAGTTTGAATCCAGCAGAAAAGAACTATTGTACAATTGAAAAAGAGCTCTTAGCAATGGTTTGGTCAGTCAAACATTTCAGACCTTATTTGTATGGACGGAAATTTAAAATCTTAACAGATCACCGACCACTGATTTATTTCTTCATAAACTTTTTAGGGTTTTCACTCCCAATCTCTGAAACAAAATCAATTAAAAATGAAATCAACGATTTGCTCCTGCGTAAATTCTTGCACTAATTTGTCAGGAGCAAATTAACCAGAAAAAATTGTTGCCTGACAATGAACTCAAAATAAATAACGTTGAAATTATAATTCTGTAACGTTTCGGAGTCTATATCAGACTCCTTCATCAGACGAAAAATCTATTTTTTAGAAAATCTTCTGAGTTGTGGCTTTTGTTTGACATTAATTGTCAACACACAGAAACAGAGACTGCAAAGAAACGTTGATTCATTTAATTTTGAATTTACCGGATGACACTTCCTTCTTTAGTAGATTGATCGAAATATGATCTATTCCTACCGAACAATTTGCCAAATTATTATCTTGATCTAATAGAATACACGTAGACTCTTTAATTTTTCGTTTAAAATGGTCTGGTTCCGTCATTAAAATTTTAGTGTTGTCCCAATCCATCATGTGGTCCCCCGTATTAGAACAAATGTGATCTGCGATTTGTGATCGATTAATTTCTCTATTTTTAATATTATTTTTATGTTCGCGTTTTCTTATTTCTAGAGGTCTGGACGTTTCACCTGTATATGTTATACCACAAATACAGGGTATGTTGTAAATACAATTTTTTGATTTTTGTTTTTCGTTCAAAGGTTAATATAGATCTTACTAAATCATTTTGCGTTTTAAAAACAGTTCATATGTTGAACTTCGAACCGATTCTTCTTATTTTTTCTGAAAGGCCATTAACATAAGGAATTACATTCAACAAATTTGGTTGTTCTTGACGGTTTGTTGGTTGTTCCTGATCATTATAACGATTTTGGTTAGTCATTTTTCTCTCTAAATTCAATATTGTTTCTTCAATAAAATTTTTCGGGTATTGATTATCCCTAAGAAAATGTTTAATGAAGTCAACTTCATTATTTCTAATTTCGGGTGTAGATGAAATTAAATTAGCTCTATCATAAAGTGTTTTAATGTTGATTTCATTTTTAATTGATTTTGTTTCAGAGATTGGGAGTGAAAACCCTAAAAAGTTTATGAAGAGATGCAGAATCCTCCCAGAATAAATTTCAATCGATATCTGAAAGAAAGGTATGGGCCTTTTTCTATTTCAAGTTTTAGAAAATTGGAAGAATTGTACAAAAAACTATCCCACACGGAAAACAGTCTCACCTTCATGTGTAGATGCAGAGATAATAGATTGATTCCAAAATTCCTGAGAATTAGGCTACCATTTCGGAGTACTGGTTCGGAGAAGATCAAAAACAAGTTCGGTTAAGCATTGGTAAGAGAAAGAATAAATTTTCTCCGATATAATAAGGTAAGATTTCAACAAAATATATTAAGGTTAGAAGAAGAAATTTTCCGTAACCTTTCAAAGGAAGACTTTGAACATATTTTACATTGTGTGAATATTTCGTATTTCCATGAATATGAGAAGAGCAAACGATCTAATTTCAAAAAATTTAATATACTAATGGAAGAAAACCAACAAAAACAATACAAAAATCAGTAACAACTTCATTAATAAAACGGTAATCAACTTATCTTCACGAAATTTGAATGAGAAATGAAAAATTAATATTATCAAAAGGACTCAATTTTGCTATAACTCCAAAAAACATTCCAACATTAGATATAATAACAGCTATTGAAAAAACAGCCCAAAAACTTCCGCTTGATAAATCGAATGAATTTAGAGTACTAAATAAATTGTTACTTGATAAACCTTTTAAAATAAAACCAAATCTAAATAAAATTGAGAATAAAACTATAACTTCATTGAAAAATGATAATAACATTAAAATTCTACCTGCCGATAAAGGAAATGCAACAGTTATTATGGATTCAGGTGAATATAAAAGAAAACTTTTAGAAATTGTTGATGATACCGATAAATATTCCAAAATCAAAAAAGATCCAACTTTTCCCACAGAGAATAAAGTGAAGAAAATTATTTCAAAAAATTCCAAAAAATTCACATATGCTCAAAAGAAATTTATCACACCATCTTATAGCAAACCCCCACATTCATACGGCCTACCTAAAATACATAAACCTCTTATTCCTTTGAGACCAATAGTAAGTTCACTCGGATCCCCCTGTCAAAATTTTGCTAAATATATATTACAATTTTTGAACCCATTAACAGGAAAATCAACTAGTTTTTTGAAAAATACTCAACACTTTCTTGAAAAATTAAGAAATTCTAATTTAAATGCAACAGACATCTTAGTAAGTTTTGATGTAGTAAATCTTTTTCCAAATGTTCCAGTTGATAAAACTCTTGAAATAGCGAGAACAAAATTGATTAATGATAGAACCATTTATGAAAATTCGAAATTGACTATTGATGATATAATGGAGTTATTAGAAGTTTGCCTGAATTCCACATATTTTCAATTAGATGATGTTTTCTATAAACGAAGATTTGGTATGGCTATGGGTTCTCCTTTATCACCAGTAATGAGTAACATATTCATGGAATCTTTCGAACAAAAATATATAGACACATACCCACTAAAACCAAAGACTTGGTGGCGATATGTAGACGATATTTTTGTGATTTGGCAACATGGTAGAGATGAACTAGAGAATTTTTTTGATCATATTAACAACAAAGAACCTACAATAAAATTTACAATGGAATTAGAGCAGGATAACAAAATTTCATTCCTAGATGTTTCAATAAAAAAGTTTTCGAATTATTTTGAAACGAGCGTATACCGAAAAAAGACACATACTAATAGATATTTGAATTTTTATTCCAATCACCAAGTAAGTGTCAGAAGAGGTATCATTAAAACACTTCATGATAGAGCTAATTTAATTTCATCTACACCCGAAATTAGAAATAATGAAGTTGACTTCATTAAACATTTTCTTAGGGATAATCAATACCCGAAAAATTTCATTGAAAAAACAATATTAAATTTAGAGAGAAAAATGACTAACCAAAATCCTAATAATGATCAGGAACAACCAACAAACCGTCAAGAACAACCAAATTTGTTGAATGTAATTCCTTATGTTTATGGCCTTTCAGAAAAAATAAGAAGAATCGGTTCGAAGTTCAACATACGAACTGTTTTTAAAACGCAAAATGATTTAAGATCTATATTAACAAAAACTAAACCTTTGAACGAAAAACAAAAATCAAAAAATTGTATTTACAACATACCCTGTATTTGTGGTATAACATATACAGGTGAAACGTCCAGACCTCTAGAAATAAGAAAACGCGAACATAAAAATAATATTAAAAATAGAGAAATTAATCGATCACAAATCGCAGATCACATTTGTTCTAATACGGGGGACCACATGATGGATTGGGACAACACTAAAATTTTAATGACGGAACCAGACCATTTTAAACGAAAAATTAAAGAGTCTACGTGTATTCTATTAGATCAAGATAATAATTTGGCAAATTTTTCGGTAGGAATAGATCATATTTCGATCAATCTACTAAAGAAGGAACTGTCATCCGGTAATTTCAAAATTAAATGAATCAACGTTTCTTTGCAGTCTCTGTTTCTGTGTGTTGACAATTAATGTCAAACAAAAGCCACAACTCAGAAGAATTTCTAAAAAATAGATTTTTCGTCTGATGAAGGAGTCTGATATAGACTCCGAAACGTTACAGAATTATAATTTCAACGTTATTTAGTTTGAGTTCATTGTCAGGCAACAATTTTTTCTGGTTAATTTGCTCCTGACAAATAAGTGCAAGAATTTACGCAGGAGCAAATCGTTGATTTCATTTTTAATTGATTTTGTTTCAGAGATTGGGAGTGAAAACCCTAAAAAGTTTATGAAGAGATGCAGAATCCTCCCAGAATAAATTTCAATCGACACTGATTTATTTGTTCAGTATGACCAATCCATCTAGTCGATTAACCAAATTCCGTTTGATTTCAGAAGAATATGACTTCACGGTTCATTATGTAAAAGGTTCAGAAAATGTAACAGCAGATGCCTTATCGCGTATTAAAATAGATTCAGCAGAACTCAATGAAATGACAACGGTATAGTTGGAAATATACGCGTCATGACGAGATCTCGAACTAAAAATGAAGTAGGTTTTAAACAACATGAGACGAATGCCTCCGATGGCAAAAGGATTGATCACCCTGTTGTTGTCGAAGTTTTAAAACGTCCAGCAAAAAGTGTTGAGTTAAGACCAATTTCAGAAAAAGAATTTCATAATTTTAAAAATCAACATTCAGAGGATTACAATGAGAATTTAATATATAATGTGAATTCACAAATTATTTTCATTAACCAGGATATCCGATAAGCGTACGACTTAGGTACATCGTTGAGGAAACTGGAAAACTTATGCGCAGAAAATAATATATTAGAATTTTACCTCATAAAGCTAGCTAGTAATAAAAATTTTTTGAATATGTTGACAAATTATAAGAATGAAATTCTTGGAACATCCTTAAAGATTAATATAATAGGAGATGTAACGCGAATCGAAGACAGAGAATTAAGGCAAATAATTCTGAACGATTTTCACATGCTTCCAACCGGCGGACATGCAGGTATCGAACGCATGTTCAACAATATCAAAAGAGAGTATTTCTGGAATGGCTTAAGATCTGATGTTGAAAAATTTGTAAAGAAGTGTGATGATATAAAATAAACATTCTTCACCTAGAAAAGAACCTTTGACAATCACTACCACAGCTTCGTCTGCCTTTCAGAAAATTTTTCTAGATCTCGTAGGTCCATTACCTATAGATATCGAAAATAACAAATATATACTCACAATTCAATGCGACTTAACCAAATTTGTAGAGTGTTACCCACTACCAAACAAAGAAGCAGAAACAGTTTCGAAATCTTTTATTCAAAACTTTGTTTTAAGATATGGTATACCTTCTGAAGTTGTTACAGACCAAGGCACTGAATTCTTATCAAGAATATTTAGTGAATCGTGTGATTGGCTCAAAATTAAGCAATTCAATTCAACAGCTTATCACCACGAAACACTAGGTGCGCTTGAAAATTCGCATAAACACTTAGGAGCTTTCCTTCGTATGCTCGCAGCTAAGGAAAGTAACAACTGGAGTAAATGGGTTCCGTATTGGTGCTTTTCATATAACAATACCGTTAACTCTTCAACTCGCTATACTCTGTACGAATTAGTTTTCGGAAAACCTAGTAGATTGCCACAAAATTTAAAAAACCAAGTAGATCCAATCTACAATTTTGACAACTATCCTCTTGAACTAAAATATAGGTTGCAAACGTCATGGAAAGATGCTAGAGAAAACTTGGTAAAGACAAAATTGAAGAGAAAAGAGAGTTTCGACAGGAAATGTAACGAAATAAACTATAAAGTAGGAGATAAGGTGCTCTTGAATAATAAGAACATTGACAATAAACTTGACCCCTTATTTAACGGTCCCTACGAAATAGTGGAAGTGCGAAACCCGAACATTATTGTGGAAACGGCCAACAACAAACTCAAAGAAGTGCACAAGAACAGAGTGAAACCGTATTTCTCATAACTAGTAATAATTACTAATCAGTGATTAGAATTAAGAATTGAATTAGGATATTAACGTATTTAACTTTGTAGATTTGAGACTCATTGAGACTGTGATATGTATTATATATATATATATATATATATATATATATATATATATATATATATATAAATATATATATATATATATATATATATATATATATATATATATATATATATATATATATATATATATATATATATATATATATATATATATATATATATATATATATATATATATATATATATAAATATATATATATATATATATATATATATATATATATATATATATATATATAAAATGAAGTTCCTATTTAAAATGAATTGAGACTCAATTGCGTTTCTCTGCAAAAATAGAGGGTATCTTTATTAACAATAACAAAACTCACAATATAACAAACCTGCAAAAATAGAGGGGAACAACATTTAAAGCCTCTAATTCAATCTTCTTCAATAAAATTGTTAACCTGAAACTATTTATTATGACAATTCGAAAAAACTTCAAAATTTATTATAAAGTGTCAGTTCGGCCATTCCAGGTAACGCGAATATAATATGACTCTGCGATTTTAATGCTTTTCTTAACATCTCCCCCCCTCAAACTAGAATGTACGTACTCGTTCATTCACTAACAAACACTGGACACAATTTCGTTATGTGAAAAAGATTTGATTCTGCTCTTTTGTGTCCAGTATCAACTTGATAGATTGAATCGGAAATCTTCTTCAGAATTTCGAATGGTCCAATCCTAAATTCTTCGAGTCGAAATTTTTTTTTATTATATTCATGTGATCTCACTGAATTTTGAAATGCTATTTTCCTATCTCTTTCTAAAATTTCTCTGGTACATCTTGATTTTAATTCACTTGGTAGAATGTTAATATTTTCGCCTTCCAAAAGATATTTTGGTGCAAACTTCGTGACTTGTCAATTCTATAGTCTGTGCTCCGTTCAACATGTCTTAAGAAATAAACACCCTTTGATGAGTCTGCCGAACATTATTCGCCATAGACGCATAGACGATTAGCCGAACCTACCCTAGTTGGGTACATCACACGGTGCCCGGTTTCAGTTTGATCTTATGTTCAATCAGGTCGGTTGTACCATATAGGTCTTCAAACTTCTTTAATTCTTCTTTCAGAAATGCATCCAGCTCCTGTTTCTGAGACTCCGTCAATTCCAATAGGTGTTCTTTGGCAGTGTGGACTTCTGCGGTGGTTTCGACGGGAGTCATCGGTTTCGAGATCAGTCGGCCTTCCAGAAAGCACTCGGCGGTACTGAGATTCACGGAAAACTTGAAAGTTGACAGAACATCCATCCTCAGAATAATGTCAACCGGTAAGTTTGGTACCAGTAAGAATTTCAAATCAGGCAGTGTGTAATCGGAAATTTGCACGGTGGTGGTGTACAGTTTCGGCGTGACGGTGGTTTGTCCGTTCGCTATTACTGCGAAACTGTTGTGCATTGTTTGTCCTGTGATTCCTTTACTTTCACACTGATCGGATACGGCCTGACTACAGAAACTCCTGGTCGCTCCAGTATCTATCAGTGCTCGGAAGTGTTTGCCGGCTATTCTGACCTCTACTAACGGACGGTTATCATTACAGGTAGTCGGTGCCAGTGGAGTCAGGATTCCGGGAGATGTGGTCGACTCCGCCTCCAATCTCCCTTTCAGTTTCCCGAACACGGACAGTCTCGTGAGAGAATATTTTTCCTCTGGCATCGAGAACAGAAGATTTTCGGTGGCCTGCGACATTCTCGACGCTTGTGGCCATATCCACCACATCGGAAACACTGTGTCTGGAAGGACACTCTCTTCCCTGATGGTGGCTCGGTCCGGTCAGCGTGGCTACCTTCGGCTTGACGGCGGGGTGGCGGTGTTGAAGGTCTGGATTGACCTTCGGACCTGTCTCCGCAAGTCGGACAGTGAGATTCCTGTCGCTGGGCTATTGACTCTCTGGACCTGGGTGGCTTCGGACGGCTTTCCCCCGGTGGAGAAAGTCGTGTCTGGTTGGCTGGCGTCGGCGGGACTGATTCCCTGTGATCCGTTGTTTGGCGAACCTGTTCTCCGGTATCCATAGAAAAACTTGCCTGATATCGGTTCAGTTGACGGGGACTGTATGTCAGGTGAGGTTCCTCCACGAAACCTGGTTTGGAGGGTGGCCGGGTGTACTGGCTCATCTGCCACTGTACCAGTTCAAAAACTTTTCCCTTATGGAGAAGTTCATCATAAGTCTTGGTCTCCTGGAAGGCCAAGGCCTGCTGTAAGGGCGGGATCAACCTCTGTCGGATAAGCCGGATCTGTTCCACTTCGGATGGTTTCGCATAGGTGAGTTTCTGGAATAAGTTCTGCATCCGGGTAACATATAGAAGCAACTTTTCTTCAGGGCCTTGTGTTCGCCTTTTTATTTCCTCCAACAGATTCTCCTCGTAGTTACCTGGCTGAAATGCTTCTTTCAGTTGGTTGCTAAAATCCTCCCAGTCCTCGAAAGTACCTCTCCGGGGAATGAACCAATCCCTCGCATCCTTTCGTAGTAACTCATACACTGATTCAAAAACTTGCTCCAGGGATACCCTACGAGATTCAGCCAGCCTCTCCACCTCCTCAAGAAATCCGGTTACACTACCAGTGCCATCAAAGGAGATGTTCCACCTGTGTACCGGAACAGCTGGCATTGTTGGTCGAGACTCCGGTTCCGATCTGGCAGGTGCCGCAACAACTGGCCGGTCAGAACTCATGCAATGTGCAGGTAAGTGTGGAAAAGTCACCCTTCGTGTGGAATTAACCCATCTACTTTGTGTCGGGCCCTCAGGTGTTGCTGTCCCACAGTCCTGCGACTGTGTGAGAGGTATCGCTGGTAATTGTTGCAGTAATGCTCTACATGTCTGCCTTGTCTCATTCATGACCTGTTCTAATGTTGGATTCCTTACAGGTGTACCGGTACGTGAGACATCAACTACTGCAGGAGGATCGACACCATCTCCTAAGTCGACAAGTGATGTCTCAACCTTTGATATCCTCTCCGGTTGGATCGGTGACACCCCAGGTGAACTGGGCACCTCCTCATCCAAAAGAGACCTCTGATCTCGGTTGGATGTCTGCGGCTGTTCATGATTACTCTTCCTACGCAGCTCCTCCAGTGTCTCCAACGCTTTATCTGTAGTCGCCTTCATTTGTTCAATCAATTGTAACTGTGTTGTGTCTGCGGTGACAATAAAGTTCAGCCTGCCTTGAATGTGTATTAATCTGGTGTAAATTCGCGAAAATTCGTTAGCCGCATTATTATGATTGAAGTTCTGAAGGGATTCTACCAAATCGGTGAGTTCATTTTGACAGATCTCAATCTCGGAGGCGGGATTCAATGATGTTGGGGGTAGTAGAGGTTCATTAGACTGAAGCACCTGTCGTAGCAGACTCTGTTTGGTCATCACAGTACCGGGTATCGATTGTCCCCTCAGTTGTAATTCGAATGTAAGTTCATCACTGAGTAACCGGTTCACATCCATGTTCGACATGTTAAGTCCGATTCAGAACGCACCAATATTTCACACTCGGTATGTCTTTCACAATCCGTTTAAGTTCTAAGTCCAACCCGGTAAGTTAATCGTTAGCCAACCTATTCACTTAAGTTCGAAGTGGGTATCGGTGCACCCCAAACAAAAAATAAATAAGTCCCGGTGTATCAGAAAAAAGTCTAAGTCCCGGCGCACCGAAAACAATCCAAGTCCCGATGTATCACAAAAAATTTTTAAAGTCCAGCGTTACTCGAAAAAAAAATTCAATCAGTCCCACTAAAGTCCGAAAATATTCGAGAAATGCCGCACACAATCGCAAGTCACTTCGTATAGTCCGGAAAATTTCCCGAAATTCGAACAGCACCAGAACGCACAGGTTAAATTCCAAACAGTCATTCAAGTTCAATAGCCAGAAAATAAATCACAATAATCGGCTTTCAGTTTTCAGACATAATCAGTAAATTTCAACAGTACAGGTCAAAAGAATATAGAAAACAGGTAGATAGGTTATCAACAGGTAATAGGTGATTCCCTATTGAACCGATAGGTAAATCACACCTATTAAATTTTACCAATTGCGACAATAAATTTTCAATATTTCAAAGTCCGGAAATTCACTCACCTTCAATGTGAAATTAAAACAGTTCAATTCAATAAATCAGAAATAATTAGAAATCGGAAATAATTTTCACTGTTATAACGGCGTAAAAACAGTTCAGTTTTCAACAACTCAATACAGTAATCGGCAAAAAGAATAATCACAAATTATTTTCAACGGGGTTCAACAGAAGGAAAATTTCCAAAATAAAGTCCAATTCAATTCACAGTATAACAGTTCAATATGGAGAGGCAAGGAATAAAACACAGTTCAAGTTTATTTTTCACAGTTTTCCGTTCAAGGAATAGTTACTCACTGTTCTGAGGTTTTACTCACTGTTTCGGGAATTCACTCACTGTCCGGTTAATATCTCTCACCTCAGTTGTTTCCTGGTAGATTCTGAACGGTCCCTGCTCGTTGCGCCATTTTTGTAACGGGTTTTCCTCGGTGTACTCGAGCGCCAGCTATTCTTTAAGGGAGAATAGCAAACCTACCCTGGCAGCTACTAGCCGGAGACAAGGTTCCCTGGTGTCTAGGGTGTTAGCGACGCCCAATGATAGTCAGAATCAACGTACACAACTTTTATTTGTCGACTCGTAAAAGGGGAACACAAATGGCACTATTACAAAATTCTTACAGTGACTCGAAATCAGTGAGATTTACAGGGCAAAACGGACGGAAGGACACGGGATCCGATCTCAAACGTTATACGGGGGTTAACGGACTTGTTCGCCAGCCAGAACCTGAGAAGTACACTTAACGGATAGATGGTTTGGCCACTTGCACTCACAACTTTCGAAATCACCCAAATGGTGCACGGTAATTACAGAGAGAAAACAAAACTAAAAATTTATATTCTGAACGGCAAAAAGAACCCAAAACTCAAAAGAAATCTTATACTAAAACTCAACGGCGGAAGGTAAGGCGATTAATGGAACAGTCGAATGTAGGTGAAAATCGTAAGTCAATCAATCAAGCGAAAATCGTAAGTGAAGTGGCCTGCGGGGGAACATCTGATTTTATACCCACAGGGGGGGTGCGGAAATCATTCTTAATTTCGACTTATCTAGCTAGCGACCAAAAAAAAACACGGTTATCTTCCAATTCAGGATGTTTTATACGGTACGACATCGTTTTTTTCAGAACTGAAAACAGAACAAAAACGGTGCGCTATGTTTACAATTCCGAACGATGTCGGAATCCTGAATTGAAAATTCGAAAAGATTTCTCGGAAAATTAATTCAAAAAAAAATTACTTGACAGTGAAAACTGCAAGATTCTTCTAAAATGAGGGAATAGGTTTGAAAACCCATTCTCTCATTACAGTTTTGTTGATAATTGTTCGGTCCAGAATTGTTCAATGGCTTCCTTTGGTGGTAACTTTCCATTATCTCCATCAGACGATGTGAGTGACCGGTAGAAAGTTTCTTCCGACCTTTCGAATGAATTATTGTCTTTTTTCCGGCTATAATTGCTTTTATATCTCCTCAGGCGTTCTGCATACAGACTTAATTTTTGCTTCAGAGTGTCGAGGCAATGGTGAGCTGTAGCATTCCCGTTTCTCGTTCTGTGTGTGTCCTGTTTCTATACATGATCTCTTTGGCAGCTTTCACAACCTTTCTTCCTCGATTCCCGTTCAAGTACTCCGTCAGTCGTCCAATGTCTCTTCTTAGCCTTTCTGTTTTGTGTTGAAGACGTTTCTGCCATGCGGGCGCGTGTAATTTGTGTAATTTTGGACCATCATTGCTCGTTCGACGAATTTTTCCCCCTATGGTTTTCGCTGTCGGTAGCGCTGCACAGTGAAAAACTAGATGCAGATATTCCAATGTTCTGTAGGTATTCAGGTAAAACGTCCTTATTCAAGATGTCGATTATAAGTGACAGTTTCTTGGATGTATTGAGCCGTGGAGGTGCTACTCGATGAAGAGGATCTGTTCCTTCCAGTTCGGCAAAGTATCTCCTCATGTCAGAGTCAACTTGTCGGCGGAGCTCTTCCCTATCGTCCTGGTGTTCAGGCTCACTTGCGTTGCAAGATGGACTTTCAGTATCAGTTTCTTCTGCCTGTTGTTGCCCAGGCATGTGAATTTCATCAGAGATGTTGGTGTTATTCTCTATTGCAGGCGGACACTGAAGTTCTCGTTTAATTGCGTCTATTCGGGCCGTTGGTATTAGTTCATTCCTCAGAATTACGCGGTACTGGTCTGCCACTCGTTGTTCTGTGACATTGAGATTTGGGTAGGCGTTGCAGAATTCTTCATGGAGCCTTTTTCTATAGTTGTTCGTGTTCTGCCCTAGTCCCGTGATGGAGTTATATATGCGCACCATAGTTTCATTCATGGACGTTGTCCACTTCATGCGCTTTCTAACTAACCCCGCTTGGGTGAGCACTGGCTGAATATCCTGCGCAGCACCTTCAGCGGTTCGAGTCGGCGATTGAATTGGACTCGTTGGTTGCTGTTGTTGCTTTGGAGCTGTAGCTTCTTTTGCAGCAGGAGCCCGCTTCCTCAACATCCTGCCACCGACGTCCCGCATGCTGTCATGTCCAGCGCCGGCTCCAGACATGCCCTGACGATCCCCAGGCAGCGACTTGTTTCCGAGGCTTCTCGTGATAACCATTTTCATGGGTTTGTGCTCCCCTTTCTCGGTTTGGGTGAGGGGTAGAGAAATGAGAGCAGAAAGAGCACCCCTATTAAGAATGTGAAAGAGAGAGGAAAAAGGAATGGGACTGCGGACAGCAGGCGTGGCTGGCTGCACCGTCTACATCGTTACGATGGCTGCCGGGCAGGCCATCTACTAGATAGCTGCCAGACAGGCCAGACATTTATTATTATATTATTATTATTATTATGACTGCCGGGCAGGCCATCTACTAGATAGCTGCCAGACAGGCCAGAGATTTATTATTATATTATTATTATTATTATGACCTTAGCCTTGCGGCTTTCACACTCCTCTCCAGAGGAAAATTCACTTATCCCAGATATCTCAGATATCAAAAGGATTAAGCTCTGTTGGAGCCCTTTTCAGGTTTTCGAGCTCGTGGTGGTGGTCAGGTCCGGGTCGCTCCTCGCCTCCCTGCTGTATGTTGTATTCCTGCTCCACCCACACTTCCTGTCAGCGCAGACGGTGTTCCTCTGAATTTCCCATGTACTTGCGTACAGTTCTCGCCGTTCCGAGCAGTACCGCCTTCTGCATGACTCTATAGATATTTTCGTCCAACTGAAGTTTCCTCAAGTTCTCTAGTAGGTTCTTCGGTATCAGGCCTGTAGATGAAATGACAATAGGGATGGTCTTGATATCTTTCAGCTTCCACTGTCTTCTGGTCTGTTCCTCGAGATCTCTGTATTTCGAAATTTTTTCAGTGTGCCTATCTAGAAGATTGTTATTATTTGGAATTGCCACATCGATGAATAGTGCTCTGTCCTCATCTTTATTGGGCAATATGAGGTCTGGTCTATTGTGGGTTATTTTCCGGTCTGTGAGAACCGTGCGATCCCAGTAGAGCTTGTGATGTTCGTTTTCCAGCACAGTATCCGGATGGTAATTGTAATAAGGTAACTTTTTCGAAGTTAGAAGTTGGTGTTTTACTGCCAATTCTTGGTGAAGAATCTTGGCAACAGCATCATGTCTATTTTTGTACTCCGTGCCCGCGAACTTCTAACATCCCCCGGTGATGTGCTGGATAGTTTCATGTGTCGCACAGCCATAACGACAGCTATCGTCCGCCACTGAGGCATCCTTGGCGATGTACTTCATGTAATTTCTTGTTGGAATCACCTGATCCTGGATGGCGAGCATGAAGCCCTCTGTCTCAGGAAACAACCTTCCGGAAGTCAACCAGTAGTTCGACGCAGATATGTCGACGTAATCATGGTTGACCTCGTTCTGGTGCCTCCCATGCAAAGGTTTGCCAATCAGTTTCTGCATTTTACTTTCTGCAGAGTGTTCGACGGTTTCCAAGTGATCATGTTGTAGCTTTAATGGTGTAGAACTATTAGCAACACAAACTACCCGATGGAGTTCTGACGAAGCTGCCTTGCTCAAGAAATATTTTCGAAGTCCTTCAATTTCCTGGGACATACGGTTGGACAAATCAACAATTCCTCTACCCCCAAGATGTCGTGGCAGCTCTCTCCGTTCTATTGAGCTTTTGGGGTGATGTTTATTGTGTTTAGTCAGCATCGTCCTTATTTTTCTCTGTAAAGCTGCTAAATCGGTGGTCGTCCAAGAGATAATACCAAATGAATAGCTCAGCGCCAAGCAAGCGTAGGTGTTAATCGCTTTTATCAGATTCTTGCTGTTAAGACCAGTTCTCATTATCCTCCACAGTCTGCGGGTGAACTCCTCCGTTAATTCTTTCTTCATCTGGGTCTGATTGATTTTTCTTGCTTGTTTTATGCCTAGATACTTGTATCTGTCTCCTTCCTTTAATGCTTCAATTTCTGCACCTTCCTTGAGTTTGAACGTACCATCTTCTATTTTCCCTCTCGTTATGTTTAGCAGTCCACATTTTTCTAGTCCAAACTCATTTTGATGTCTTCCGAGAATCCTTCCACCATTTTCAGCATCAGTTGCATTTGTTTTTTAGTGGATGCGAAGAGTTTCAAGTCGTCCATGTAAAGGTGATGATTCAGTTTCATCATAGTTCTACTGCCGCTCTTGATGGAAAATCCGTAGTCCGTAGAATTCAATCTATGAGACAAGGGATTCAGGGCCATGCAGAACCACAGAGGACTCAGCAAGTCTCCTTGGAAAATTCCGCGTCTTATTGGAATAGGTCCTGTTGTAATGGAGCAATCTGCTGCTTTCATTTGAAGACTAGTTCCCCAGGTTGACATGGCGTTTTTCAGGAACTTAACAATATTGGGATCCACCTTGTAAATCTTCAAGATCGTCAAGAGCCATTCGTGAGGTATAGAATCGAATGCTTTTTTGTAGTCTATGTACGCAGCGTAAAGATTCCTTCGTTTGCAGAACGCTTGATTGCAGATAACTGAATCTATTATTATTAGTTTTTCTTTGCTTTTCTTTTATTATTATTATTATTATTATTAATTTATTCTCCATTCTTATTCGATCGAGTCCGCCAATGCATCTGCCATATCAGTATTGGTATACGCCATTCCCCTTTCTCCGTGTAGGGGTGGAATTTCAGTATTTTCTCCTCGTAGGCTTTTTTGCATTCTCCATGCAGAATGATCGATTGTATTCAGTTCCACCTGCTTGTTCGTAGATCTTTCAGGACATTTTTCAGAACTTGGCTATGTTGGTTGCGGTTCCTTCTATTCAGATCTTTTTTATTCATCCGATATATTCTTCTGATTCTTCGATTTTCTCGTATAAGATCTTTTACTTCTTTAGGCGTATCGCCATGCGGATGACTTGGTGCTGGTCTCTTCACTTTTCTCGTGCTTTTTTCGTAAGCTTTCAATATAATCTCTTCCAGTTTATGAACCGCACATTCCAGATCCTCTGGAGTGCTTATTGTTGGAATTTCTGTTATTTCCGATTGTATTGAATAGCTGTATTTAGCCCAATTGGTTTATTCTCTTATTTCCATTAGTTTTTCTCTTGGTTCTTTCCCAATTGTCAATTCCACGGAATTGTGGTTTGAGGTTTCTTCTTCTTCCAAAGTTTCAATCGAAAATTCTTGAGTTAATTTTTCGATATCGCGATATCTCTTACATCTGGTATTCCTATACCAAAAGCAAGAATTGTCGGTAACTCTTGTCCAATCACTATGGCTTTTTGTTTTTCGGCGAAATCCTTGAGTTTTTTGCCATTTCTATTCTCTGCTCTGCTCTTCCATAATGGGGATTCACAGTTGAAATATCCGATGCAGATTTTCGGGTTTGTTCCTTCCAACATGTTGTTTATCTCTTCTTCCAATACATTGTTTTGTGGTGGCTTGTATGTCGAGGTAATTTCGACTCTTTGACGTTTTAATTCGGCAACAATCATCACTGTTTCTGTTTCTCCTTGTGTTACCAGTCTGATGCTTGGCCTTTTTCGAGGTTTTTTCGTAACAGTAACCCAATCATACGATGCCTGCTTGTGTAGAGGCGGAGTTCTAGTATTTTCTTCAACTAGTTTGCTACTTTGTTGTTGTTTTGATTTTTAATGTTTTGATGCGGAACATCTGAATTTGCAGTGGATCTGAAAGTGAGGTTCGGTAGTGTCGACGGCGCTGAAACAATCGGGTTTTTCTGCTCGGGATCTTTTGTGACAGACACATTTTAACTGCTGCATTCGATGGCTTGCGGAATGATTGGCATGGTATGTCAATATCCACTTTTTGTTGAAGTTTTTCCTTCAGTTCGTGAATAATTGATTACTTTTCATTAAAGGTTTTTTCTAATGTTGGTATTTTGAATTTATATAATTCAGCATTTTCTTCAAGCTGATTTATGATTTTCAGCAACAAATCAATGTTCGAAGATTCCGCAGATACAGAAATCTTTCTTACGTGTTCAGTATTGAGATCTCCGACTTTCTCATAAGACTGGATGAAGGGTGTTAAATCGTAACCACAACACTTTTTGACTCCGTTTCCACATCCTGGATGGAATATTTTGGGGCATGTGATGCAATGTAGGGCACTTTAACAACAGTTTTCTTACATACATCGCATTTAGATAAGGAACTGTTGGTTTCATCTAGTCTATTGATATGTGTTTTTATTAACTGATCATTGGAGAGAGTTAGTTCCTTCCGTGATGGCCCGAGGTTTCCGAAAAAGAGTTTCGAAACGAAAATTCTCTCACTACAACACCTTCTGGCCACACTCCAGGATTGCACACTGAATTATACTCTGTGTAGACTCCAACGCTAAATGCTGAATTTTTATCCTTTCCCTGTATTCTACCTAGGTAAATCCATCTACGCTTCGCTGATCCTTTTATATTGGAATCATTCATTTTCTTTGTATCTGTACATATTACATTTCTTCTGTTCTTGTTTTTGAAAGTATTAACTATTTTTCATTCATCAACTTGTTGTGTTGATGGTGGTACTCTGTTTTGGGTTAGTAGACTTATTTCTGACGTATTATTAGTGGCATTTTTGCGACTAGATCTGAAAGATGGTAGTCCCAGTGCACATTGAGCTGTCATTGTAGTCTTTTCCGCGTATGTTCTTTTATTAACTATGTTCTCTTCTGTCTTTTTATTCTGTCCTTGTCTAAGTTGATTATAATGTTGCACTCGTTCACAATCCCTGATTTTATCTCCTGTGTTTACAGTTTTTATCTTGATTGAATCTTTGTTTTTCTTGATTTCCTGATCTTGAATTCTCAATAGTAGAGCGCTATTTTCCGTAAGTATTTTGTTCTTTTCTTGTGATGAGAAAGCTTAGGTCGTTGAAAGCCAGATGTCGTATCGATTTATTTATTACTAGCTGACCCGACAAACCTAGTTTTGCCATTTAAATTATTTCTAGGGTAGATAATAATAACTAACTCATCGTGATTGCTCGCTTGGTCGTAAGAAAAAGGAATGTCTTTTTTCTGTTCTGTACAATTTTTTTTGGGAATATCTTATTAAATAAACCTTGCCCTAACAATAATAAACACAACAAAAAAAGAATTGTCCAATTTGGTGCGATCGTTTGAACAATGAAGCATTTTGAAGTAAACCATAGATCCTCTTTTATTAATATAGATTTCGATGCTGCCGCTGGCTTCCAACAAAAGGTCCTCTGCTTCATTCAGTCGTCATCGTTTGGTTATGTTATGTGATACCGACGAGCTCAAACAAGAGCGAAACCGGTCTATAGCTATTCACCATCGATGTCGACACATTCTCCATGGTATACTGAAATTGTAGATTTGTGCCAGTCCGATTCATTCCTTTATCTTTTATGTCCTTCCAGCGTTAAACTTCATCAATTGGTAAACAAATATCAACTGCCCTTGGAAATACTTCATTTCAAGAGGCTGTATTATCATATGAAATCGAGGCGGAAGGCATTGAATTTCTTGATATATTTGTTACGAGTAGTTAGATAGACGAGTGAACCTAGGTGTACCCGGGAAAACACGGAATACCTAGGAAACTTAGGTAAAGTTCGAAATATAACTGAAATTTGACATGTTTCGCGCATTACCCGTTTATATCGCGTTCCACCCATTTTCACTTGGTTAAGGTTGGGTGTACCAAAAAGAAATAGGTCAGAAATGTTTGACAAGTTTATTCCTGAAAACTTAACCAATATAGGTGAAACCATAAAAACTCTGTTCTATTGAAGTGAAGAATACTATAATTCATCTGTTCGAACAAGATAAGCTGCCGTAACATTTAGATTTACAAAAAAATCCACTAGCTTCACACTCACATTTGTTGAACACACATTTTGCTTTATAGTAACAATGACGGAACATTTTCCAGGTCTATAAATTTCTCACTAAACGCAGAAATTTCATTGCTGGAAAACATTTCCTCGATAGTTCTTGTCTTGTTTCCTAGTTCATAGAAATGGTCATCAGTTTTCTTGATAACTGTCATAATTATAAACGAATTAATTCAGATGCATAACATCCGCAGATAATTAAATCAACGAATGTTACGATCTAAATCGAACTAACAAACTACCATCGCTCGAAGTATTACCAGAATTTTCATTTCGCCGACAAGAGTAGATGCTGACCATGGTTTCGGTCTTATTTGACCTCGTCAGAGCAACAAAACTCAATTGTCAACGAAATGCTATGAATTGCCGGCTCCTTTTATTCCATATCAGTAGCGGGTATGGTGTATAAATACATCGTACCGACATCTGACAGAGAAACGGGAACCAACCCAATTCAATTTCCTAACTCTCTTCGCTCTGAGAGTTAGGAAATTGAATTGGGTTGGTTCCCGTTTCTCTGTCAGATGTCGGTCGAAACCATGGTCAGCATCTACTCTTGTCGGCGAAATGAAAATTCTGGTAATACTTCGAGCGATGGTAGTTTGTTAGTTCGATTTAGATCGTAACATTCGTTGATTTAATTATCTGCGGATGTTATGCATCTGAATTAATTCGTTTATTATTTACCTGCCTTACTGTGAAGGCGCGATCCATTTCTTATGTCATAATTATGTTTTTGAAATCGCCCCTACCCCGATCAACATCTGGAACTTTCACTCTGACTGTATCTCCAAAGGAACTTGAAGAGAACTTTGATTCAGATAAGGTATGATAGACCTTTTTCTCACCCTGGCCGCTCCATATCTTTGCTCGAGCGCTAGTCGTGGCAATCAGTGAAACTCCACGTCTTTCACAGAATCTCCAAAGAATTAGAGAGTCCGGCTAGACTTAAATGATCAGTGGAGAAGGGTAGCAGTGAAGACTAGGGTGGTAGCATCTTCTTGGTTTTTGCCTTCTGACGGTTTTTAATCATTCAGAAAGAGTACCTACCTCTTCTGGCGTAAATCAAGCTGTAACTGATTTACGGCCGTTTTCAATAACGTATCCAAGATAAGGGATAGATCGCTATCTCCAGTTTGTCTGCCTATTGGCGAATCCAAAAATCTAGACGCCCTCTGCCGACTGAATTACGAAACTACTTTGTCAGTACTGGAAAGTCAAAATAAGTTTTGTTTCTTATGTTTTCTCTTATCTCACGTTGTCCAACAAAGTATTATAATTATTATTTAAAGAAGTTATATTAGGATTATTGTCTGGGTTTCTGAATAAAAATGATGATTCCGAAAAAATATTGGAAAGCTATTTATACCAGTGCTTTCAACTGGCAGGAGTTAAGTTGAATGATTTTTCCATGCGAGTTTTCTGATAAATTCAATTGACGATTTAGAAATACAATTTCATAATTTTCATACTTCAAAATGAATTCTTTTTTTCATCTGTAGAACTTGTTCCTAGGCTGAATCATATTAATGCCTCTTGAGATTTCAGTATGAGGAATATCTATAATAAATAATAATAACCCATAATACAAGTAGTTGCATCGATAACTTTTTTGTCAATTTTTCAATTAACAAGGTTGTTGTCCTCAGGACTGCCATCTCAGATCATACAGGACAAAAAATAACATTTAAATTGTCTTCAACCCCTAAAAATATTTTTACTTATCGTAGAATATATAGTGAAGAGGCAAAAATTTCATTTAAGAATGAGATAATATATATATAATAATGTGAATGCACAATGGGAATGTTTTATGAATATTTTCCACCTCACTTTTGAAAAACATTTTCCCTTGAAATTGGTGCGTGTTTACAATGGGACAACAAATTATTACAACACGCCTGAAGTTATTGATAGTAAGAAAAAATTAGATGCCTTATTGTTATTAAAATCACGTAACAAATGTTTCAAATCGTTATATGATGAAGAAAAACGCAGATATGATAAGTTATTGTTGCAAGCTAGAGTTAATCACTATAATAATGCGATGAAACGTTCAGACAACAAAAATAGAACTATGTGGTCCATCTTTGGGGAAATACAGGGAAAAAAATGTTTCAAAAAAGGTTGCGAACTTGAGAGGGAGCCACTTGAAGTTGCTGAAAAATATTATTACGAGATGCTCCTCGTACTGGAACGCTGACGCCAGCTTCGTCTTCGCGGAAAGTGTTAGTGCGAGAAGAAAGTGATGACTCGGATTCTTCCAGAATCCAAGGTTTCCATGTGAAAAGAGACACATTCTAGTTAGTTCCATTTTAGAATTCATTCTGTTTGTAACTCCTTTCCGCTCTGTCCAATTATAAAGTCATTTAGTTTTTCAAAATTGTGATTTATAATTGAAAGAATAAAATTCTTTTTAAAAACAGAGTTTGCGGATCGAAAATCATAATTGGCGCTGCGAACAGGATTTCGCAACGGTTTTCGGTTTTTTCAAGAAACGAACTAACTGAAAATAGTTTCCACTAGTGAACACAAACTGTTCGAGGAACCCCGTTGAGTTTTAACTCTTAGTGCGAAATTCCAAACTTCACCAACCCACTTCGACCAGAAGGAAGGACGTTCCACCCTAGGATGCAAATCTTGGTGTAAGTCCTATTTTCCACCACATTTCCTATATCACCAGTATTCTTTATTTCGATGACAGACTCATCTCATCAATTAGAGATAATTGCTGAAGAGCCAGAAATTTTAGAATCTTTGAATTCTCATAATATTCAAGAACGCTTACTTAGGAATAATCGATTTCGGCCGTATCCTATTAGAAATTTCAATAACGAAATGAATCAAAACTCTTCTAACACCCCAACACTCCCAACAGTAGCCGACCCTATGTCTAGACAAGACATCCAATTATTACTTAATTCTATTCCAGAATTTTCACCGGTTAAAAATTTATCAATTTTCATAAACGAGGTAGATAATTTAGTCTTACATTTACGTGGCAGACTAACAACCGATCTCGAATTTTGCTTGAATTTTTCGATCCGTTCGAAAATCTTAAATGAAGCACGAGACTTCATCTCTTTCCAAAATGCGACGGATTGGCCTTCGATCAGACGTGCTCTCCTTCAGAGATACGGAGATCAAAGGAACGAAGAACTATTAATTGCTGCGGTTTCACAATGCGTCCAAAAAAGACACGAAAATTATTTAGATTATTATTGCCGAATTTCAAAAACTCTGAGTGATCTCTTACAACACCTCTCTTTGAATATACAAGACCAAAATCTATTAACTTATAAAAAATGCGGAGCAGAGAAATTGTCACTAAAAACATTCCAAGCAGGATTACTCGAACCTTATAGATCCTATGTAAGCAATTTCGAGTTGAAGAGCTTAGAAGAATGCATCAATAAATGTAAATTTTATAACAACAGGAAACAAGAATGGGAATATTCCGAATTTCTTCGTAAATCCCAAGAAACCAAGAAGCCTTTGGCACAACCTCATTTCAAACAGAATCAAAATTATAATGATCATTTACCTAGATTTTCTAATAACAGTTTCAATCAAAATTCACCAACAAGATTTTTCAATAACGCTTTCAATCAAAATTTACCAACAAGATTTTCCAATAGCAACTCTAATCAAAACTTACCAAACATTGTTTTTCCAAATAATCAACCTTTGAGAAATAATCAGAAATTTTTCACAAATCAAGAAGTTTTTGGTACTAAACCAGGGTCAAGTATCTATAAATCGAATCCAGAACCGACACCAATGTCAATTTCGACCAGAAATACAAAACCGACGCCTATGTCGATTTCTACCAGAAATTCGAAATTCCCACAAAAACAATTATTCAACGTACAATTCAAACCCGATGATGTAATCGATCATGAAGCTGAATCTTACGAACCCGAACATTCTGAAGAAAATGTTATGAATTTTTCCGAAGAAGATGAGAATTATTATTACAAAATGGATGAAAATTTTCAAGAAGCTCCTCCAGAAACCCCAGGAACTTAGATCTCAATTCCTTGAAAATAAAATCAAAACTTCCTTACATTTATCTTCCAAAAATAAATTTGAAAATTTTAATAGACTCGGGTGCCACAAATTCAGTCATTAATAGAAAACCAGCATTTGAGAAATTTTTTCAATTTTTGTTCAAAGAAAAATTCAGTGTGTCCGGATTAGGAAATACAATTAACGCTGATGATAACATCAATATTCCACTGTTTTACGAATTAGGAATCCTCGACAATATTCATTTACATGTTGTCGACTGGCATAAAAATTTCGATGCTTTATTAGGAACATCCGATTTGCAAAAATTAGGTGCAAAGATTGACTATCAAAACCACATTTTGGAAATGAAAAATTTGAAAATACCTTTTAACCTCGAGTACTCCACGAATAAACTTAAACCAAATAAAACTATAGCAAGAACATTTGTAAAAATTTCAGTATCCCTAGAAAATGGTGACGTTTTACTACCCGAAATTAATTTTAAAAAATTCTCAACACCAGAATGTATAGCACGAGCAAAAAATGGTATTTGCCTAATTCCTATTTCAGAATCAATTAACGGGAATTTAGAGATTAACTTTTCGGAAAGAATACCCGTGAAATCAATATCTGAAACAGAAATATGTGCTCCTCAAATTGAAAATTCTAAATTAAAACTTTCAAAAAATATTCGTACGCAACACATGAATTCTGAAGAAAAACGAGAAATTTTGAAACTTTGTAGTAAATTCAAAAATATTTTCTATAACGAAAACTGCGATCTCTCTTTTAGCAATACTGTCAAGCATAAAATAAGAACGAAAGATGAAGAACCCGTTCACGTTAAATCTTTCAGACACCCTCACAGCATGAAAAAGATTATTCAAGAACAAATTCAAAAACTTTTAGATGATAATATCATTCGTCCATCTATTTCACCCTACAGTGCTCCAGTTTGGATTGTAGACAAAAAAAAAGATGCTTCCGGCCAAAAGAAATATCGTATGGTCATTGATTATCGCCGTTTAAATGAAAAAACCATTGAGGATAAATATCCGCTCCCGCGAATAGAAGAAATTTTGGATAATTTAGGAAAAAGTTGCTATTTTTCGACACTCGATATGGCAAAAGCCTTTCACCAAATCGAAATGGACGAGGAATCAATAGAAAAAACTGCATTCACCGTGATAATGGACAATGTACTTAAAGAATATCTTCATAAGTTTTGTTTCGTTTACATGGATGACATTGTCGTATTTTCAAAATCGTTACAAGAACATATTTGCCATTTGAAATCAATTTTTGAAAAAATTAGAGAATTCAACCTCAAAAGTGAACTTGACAAATGTGAATTTTTGAGTAAAAATGTCGAATTCTTAGGACACCTAATAACTCCTGACGCAATATCTCCGAATCCCTCTAAACTGAAAGCTGTTGAAAAGTACCCTATTCCACGCACAGTGAAGGAAATCAAATCATTTTTAGGATTAATAGGTTATTACAGACGATTCATTCAAAATTTTGCTCACATAGTTTCTCCCATGACCAAATGCCTTAAGAAAGGAGCGAAAATTAAAATTGATGATCCCGACTATGTAAATGCTTTTCAATTATGTAAAGAATTATTGACAAATGCTCCGATATTAGCTTATCCAGATTTCGAAAAAACATTTAAATTAACAACAGATGCTTCAAATGTTGCAATTGGAAGTGTATTATCACAAGACAACCGCCCAGTTGCCTATTATTCAAGAACCCTAAATTCAGCCGAAAAAAATTATTCAACCATAGAAAAAGAACTCCTCTCAATTTTAGATTCAACACAACATTTTCGACCATACCTCTACGGACAAAATTTCATAATAGAAACTGATCATAATCCCCTTGTTTGGCTTTATAAAATAAAAGAACCTAATTCCAGGCTCATAAGATGGAAATTGAAACTTGATGAATTTGATTTCAACAAAATTCATAAAAAAGGAAAAGAAAATAAAGTTGCGGATGCCCTATCGCGAATTGAAATCAATAACAGAGAAAATGAAGACTCTTTATTATCAGAAAATGACCTAAATATAGAAGTTTCCTCAATTTTACCTAATATTAATGATCTTCCGGTACTTAGTGATGAAGAACTTGAAAATATTTTGAACCCCCCAGACAATCGTCAAAATAACGATGATCCCAATCATCAACATGAAGCAAATAATAATGATTCTAATGCCACCATTCATTCAACTCAAGAAGACAATGGAAAAGTTATTCCAATCCCGGAATCTTCTGTGAATATATATACGAATAGAATTATTCTAAATATTGGCGAACAATACAATTTAAAATTCAAAAAAATTTTCAGAAAAATACTTACAACATAACAATAAGACAAAATTTCATGGAAAATGATTTTTCAACTTTTTTCAAAGAAATTTTTAGACCGAATGAATCTTACGGAATATTTTTCAGAGATAATGAATTACGACTACCTTTCATCAGATTTTGCAAAGAATCCTTCAATTACTCTGTGAAACTTTATATAAGCAACACCCTTTTATTAGATGTACCTTGTGAAGAGAATCAAGTCGAAATCATTTCAGAATATCATGATAAAAACCATAATTGTATTTCAAAAACATTTAATCAATTATCGAAAAAATACTATTGGCCAAAAATGAGGAATAAAATCACAGAAATCATGAATAAATGCGAATTATGCCTTAAATCAAAATACGAGAGAAACCCTTATAAATTGAAATTTTCAGGTCCCCTCCTAGCTAAGCGACCTTTCGAAGTAATCCACATTGATACATTTTCTTTTCAAAATTCGAAGTTTTTAACAATAATTGATTTATTTTCAAAATACGCGCAATCATACCTTTTAAAAGACGGCACTGCTTTAACAATTCTCAATAAATTACGTCATTATTTTTCACATCACAATATTCCACAAAAGATTGTTTGTGACGAAGGACGAGAATTTCAGAACAAGACTTTCACAGAGTATTGTAAATTGAACAAAATCAATCTACATTTCACAACAGTGAACAATCCGAGCTCAAATTCTCCAATTGAACGATTCCATTCAACAATTTTGGAAAAACTCAGAATTCTCAAATTGAAAAACCCAAATGAAAATCCAGCTAATCTCATGATTACAGCAACATTAATTTATAATCAATCGATACATTCAGCGACTGGTTATTCACCTTTTCATTTACTTTATGGTCCATCCCAGGTGACCAGTAACATATCTGTTATGTTTTCTCGGGACATCGAATTTGGAACTTTGTTATGTGTTAGTTTTCTGTAACCATTACGTGTCTGATACGATATTTGGGATGTACCTGTGCTGTATTTAAATTATATCTACATTTTGTAAATTTCATGTACCCGCTCCAAGATATCCACGTAACATATTTGTAACATCGTTCTTTATTTGGCATGTATCATTTTGAGATTATCGACAGAGCATGACACCATAAGCGTTTTAACTACCGTCGAGGGCGCTGTAAAACGTAAACAAATATGGAGGATTGTGAGAAATGCTATTGATACTGCTGTCGTTTCGATACTTATTTATTATTATCATTTAGACGTTTTGTCAGTTGAATAGTGGGTTACTGAAAGTGAAGTGCAGATATTGAACGTTTGATAAGTTATTTGTGTGTCATAGTGATTTTCCAGTGAAATGGTGAATTACTGAAAAGAAAGTGCTATGGATATAGAACTGTAGGTCAATAAATCATTTCTCGTATTTTCATAGCAGTCCTATAAAACATAATAGGATATGGTTTCATTATATCCAGCATATAAAAATTATATTCGTCCTGTTTGATTTAAATTTCGATATAGGTTATTTTCTCACGTGTTGCATGTACCTCATATGTAGAAATAAATGAATAAATCATATACATATATTGAAAATTTTTTCTATATGAAATATGAATATAGTATTCTTATTATTTTCATAACGCATAACATGGACAAAATTCTTCTAAAAACTTTTTGACCCAAGCCAAAAGATTAATGAACTGTTGATTATTCTTTTTATGGAATGCAGCAAAGTGCAAAGACCAGAAAGACATGTCCTAATCTTTCTTGGAGAACAATAATCATGAACCCAGCAGTTTGGATGATGTAATTTATTCTTTCTAGTTCTATTAACGTGTGCACTAATTTTGTAATCTGAAATTTATGAAAATATATTGTTTTTGAACATTAGTTCATTCGTTCACATACCTCACCGAACTGATGTGAGATGTTTTCGAATTTTATTTTCAAAAATGATTGATAAACACCCACTATTTGAAAAATCTAAATTCGAGTTCATTAATATTGCAATAGTTTATATTAATTTCCATAATTTTCCATCTTTTTGTTGAAAGCGTTTTTAATAACAAATGAAACATAATAAACATGACACATGAAGGTAATATATATAGATCTCCCATGAAACAAATATTTGCATGATCCATGTTCGAACTATTTATGCTCCTTTCAGAAAGGAGATGTGTTCCTTGTTTGAGGCGGACATAGGAGCATAGCTGCTTCATAAGCGTTCTGTATTTGTACTCTTAGTGTGATATATCTGTTATAAAACAAGGAGCGCGGGATACATTTCTGCTTCATAACTGTTATGAGATATGGTCACCTGGGATACGACAAATTACCAGAATTTGATTTGAATATGACTATTTATGAGCAGTATAACGAAAAACGAAAACAGGAAATTTTGCCATTTTTTGACCATATTTACGAACGAAATAGAAACAAAGCTCAGAAAACATTAAACAAGCTGAACGAAAAGCGAAATGAACCTCCAAATTTAGAGCAAGCAGAAGTTTACGTCGAACGAAACAGACCGAGAAAAACGGATCCACCCTTCGAAAAAATTATTGTTGAACAGCAACAACAAAACAAAATAAGTGGTCTAACTACAAAATCAAGAGAAACAACAGCGCACATACAAAAAGTCAAAAAACTAAGAAAAAACGTTTGTTCTTTTCAGGATACTGCTGATCCTCCTGATTCAGACCCAAACAAACCAGGCTCTTCAGGTCCACGAAATAAAAAGTAATGGATACTTTGAAGAACCTTTGAGTCATGCCAAAATCCTTGATCATTACCATAATTTTCTTTTCTTCATAAATATTACCAATTTGCAAGACAATTTCGATCAGTTGACCGATAATTTTAATGACCTTCAGAAAGACCAAACATTCGATGAATTACCCCGTCGACTTTTTCAACAATTGAGTTTGAATTTGGATCAAACTTCTTTTGCTAATCTTTTGTCAAAAAGATATTCAGAAGATTTGGCTCTGCTAAACGAAAATATTATTCATACTAAAGCATTATTCCAGAATATTGAATCTACCGAAGGATTTCGAATCATTGTAGAATACCAAATGCTTCAGTCCCAAGCACTCTTGAACACTTTATTAATGCTAGAAAGGACTATAAGTTTTGCAATGAGAGAAATTCCAAACTTAGAAGTCATTAAAGTTGAAGAACTTTATTCCATCGGGACATATCTTGAAAAAATTTATAAGACACAGCAACTATCACCAATTGATCATGTTCATCTTTTCAAAATAATCGAATATGCAAAAATGTCTGTCATTGGAACGGAGGAAACTATCACATTCCTTCTCAAAATCCCAATTCTCAAACGAGTAATTGCTTCATATTCCCGAATCTACCCTGTACCCAATACCCAAGATATTGCTGTGATCCCGCCAAGGATGTATTCCATCAAAATCAACAACGAGGAATATTGGACCAATGAAATATGCAAATCAACATTGGGAAGTTCGATGGTGCTTTGCCTTCAACAGCCTACCAAGGAAGCATGCATTCTGTCAACCCCAGGTCGATGCCAAACAACACTAGTGAACAACGACTTCAACATCATCCACCCGCTGAAGAATCACCAGCTCCTGACCCTCTTCAAAAAGAACAAAACAGTACTAGAAGACTGCCATGGAATTCTATTCAGGAAATCAATCCAGGGAATCAACCTTCTAAGTTCCACCTGCCGAATTATTATTGAAGAATCCATCTACGATGACACAGTTCCGATTTTCGAAATAACTGCCAAAAACATTTCGAAAATTTCATTGAACTCCACCCACAAAATTGAATTTCACCTGAGGCATCTGAAAGAACCAACTTCAATCCTTCAAGAAGCAGAAAAACTTTCAGACCAGCCCATGTACCTACATCCAATAACTCAGGTCATTCACCAGTCTACAAGTGTGATATTGTGCTGTTTCACAATTCTTGGAATCATCTTCGTTATAAAGAACAAAACAAGGATCTCCGAGTTAATCTACAGTCCAAGGAAAATCATACACGTAGAAACGGAAGACATCACCCAAGGCCACCCAGCAGATAACAGAGACGTTATCTCTTAAGGGGGAAAGTATTACGAGATGCTCCTCGTACTGGAACGCTGACGCCAGCTTCGTCTTCGCGGAAAGTGTTAGTGCGAGAAGAAAGTGATGACTCGGATTCTTCCAGAATCCAAGGTTTCCATGTCAAAAGAGACACATTCTAGTTAGTTCCATTTTAGAATTCATTCTGTTTGTAACTCCTTTCCGCTCTGTCCAATTATAAAGTCATTTATTTTTTCAAAATTGTGATTTATAATTGAAAGAATAAAATTCTTTTTAAAAACAGAGTTTGCGGATCGAAAATCATAATTATATAATAAATTTCTTTTAGAAAAGATACCTAAATTGTTAGAAGATCTAGATGAGGTTCCTTTCTCATATAGGGAGCCATACAATAATCAATCTTTATTTCTGAAACCAACTGATCCAGAGGAAATTGTAAAAATAATTTCGAAAATTAAAACTAAATTTTCTAGTGGCGTTGATAGTGTGCCAATGAATGTGATAAAATTATGCACTGATGAAATTAAACATGTATCATCATACATTATAAATAATTCCTTAAAATATGGAATATTTCCTAGTAGATTAAAGTTTGCTTTAATCAAACCAATATATAAGAAGGGAAATGTGACTTTGATGGATAGTTATAGGCCAATAAGTTTGCTATCAAATTTTTCAAAAATATTCGAACATGCTTTTTGTGATAGACTACTCATGTTTTTAAATGAATGTAATTTCTTTAATAGTTCACAACATGGATACTTGGGAGGTAGGTCAACCCAGTCAGCACTGAATCAATTTACTGAAGTAATAATTAAAATACTTGAAGAAGATAAACTAGGACTGGGAATATTTTTAGATTTAACTAGTGCATATGATTGTCTTTTTAGACAGTTCCGTTCAGTGAAATTAGAAAAAATAGGTCTGAGAGGTTGTGTAAAGGGCTGGATTGATTCCTATCTTCCAGGTCGCCAACAAAGTGTTTGTATCACTAACAACGGGAAAGATTATAAGTCTGAGTTTGCTGAGTCGAAATTTGGTATACCACAGGGAAGTGTCCTAGGCCCGGTTTTATTCATTATTTTCATTAACGATCTGTGTACATTGGAGAGGGATTATTTCGATGCAATAACATGTTTTGCAGATGACACTAATGTCATTCAAGATTAACTTGAGGAAAATTGGAATTTTGACGGTTTGATGTGGGAGGTCGATTTCTTTTAACATACACACTCTTAAAATATTCCGCAAACAATTCAGACACCTCCACTCCAGACGACGCTGATCCATAAGACATCGTCTCCGGAAGACCCTGATCGCGACCTTTTCTCGACGCAAACTTGAAAAAACTTCTAGGATCATCAGTTACCTGCTGTTCAATCTTTGAGATATATTTTTTATAATCTGATTGAATAACTTTTTTAGTTGCAGTACGCAAATTTCTAAATTCTACTAAATCTTTCATATTTTTATAGATTTTCCATTTGGTATGAAATCTGTTTTTACGTTTAATTAGTTTTACTGTAGTTTTAGAGAAATAAACAGGAAAACGTTTACGAATTTTTTGGTCAGGTACATGATTCTTAATAATTTCGAAAAGTTTATCATAAAAAATATTCAAGTCGCAGTCGACGTTATCATTAGTCAATAAACATTCCCAATCATCGTCTGATATGGACTGATTTATAATATTGTAATCAGCTCTTCTAAAGTTAAAAAAAGAAGAGATATTGGTTGGAAGATGTCTGAATGTTTCATTCTCTAATAAAAACTCCAATGCAGGATGATGACGATTTTCGAGAACCAGTGAAGATGAACAATGTTCCAAATTACTAATTTTGTTAGAATTGCTGAATACAAGATCCAGATTTCTATCATTACAGTTTTTTATATGATTATATTGCATTAGTTCCAAATACATACAAGCGTCAACAATATGCTCAAATTTACGCTCTACATTAAAAGCATTCAAATAGTTTTTATCATCATCAAAAATCCATGAAATCGATGGACAATTAAAATCGCCAAGAATCATAACGAGGCAATCCTCAAATTTTGCTTTGTTAGAGTAAAGTTTTGAAATGAAGCTGGCGCTAGCAACTTGCTCGCCGGGTGGAAGATACACACAACAAATAAAAAGCTTAATACTATACCTAGATTAAGTGCTATCCAAATATCCTCTGCATCACTTTGAAGTTCAGCAGCTGTAGTCGGTTTAAATTTGTTTTTGACAGCAATGAAAACACCACCTCCATCGGTTTTTACATTACATGAACTCGCCCGATCTCGCCTGAAGATAGTGTAGCAGTTTAAATCAATTATTTCTGAGTCCATTATCCCATCGTTCAACCAAGATTCGGTAATACAAATTATATCGTGGTCATTGACAGTGGCGTTCATCTTGAATTCCTCCAGCTTAGTTCTAAGTCCCGTTACATTCTGGTAATATATCGAAAGAGTCATGGGGATCAGAAAATAAGTTCAATTTGTTGCTTGTAATTTATATGGGTTTATAGTTTTCTTAAATCCTCGCTTGACCGAATGTGAAGAATTTTAGACGCGTCGTTTTTGCGTAAAAGAATATTACCAGATTGGGACCATACATACTTATACTCCTTATTCTTTGCAATGTCTCGTGCTTCTTTGAAGAGTTTCTTGTTGTGAATCGACAAATGTTTATTGATGTATAGCCTTTCCGACACATTTTCAACCCTAATTCCTGATCCATCAGAACCCGAGTTCGACACTCTCTTAACCTTATAAGCGGCAAGAAAATCGTCTCTCCTGATTTTAGAGATGAATCTTAGAACAATATTTTTAGGCCTCCCTTGGATGTTTGTAGGAACACGGCTGCAAAAATCAATACAGGAGGAGTCAACCGGCTGATCAATAGCTCTTCCAATTGATGAAATAATTTCCATGATATCCTCATTTGGCTTCTCAGGTATATTTTGAATTTCTATATTGTTTGATCTGGAAAATTGTTCAAGGTTATTCACTTTTGTTGAGTTCAGATCTGTGACCTGCTTTTTTAACAGTTCATTCTCCCTCTCCAGTTTACCCAACTTAGTGACCAGCTCATTGAACCTGCCTAGCTTGATCTCGAAATCGCTTATTTTACCCGAACAAAAATTGACTGATTCTCGCAGATTCCTTATTTCTAAAGGGAGTGATTGAATGGGTTGCGAAACATCACCATTGCGCCCCTCAGTGTCCGATTCATCATCTGAGACGATGGGTTTCTCAACTCGTTGAGACTGACCATCCAGGGATGGACGGCCAACAGAAGTCGATTGCCCCTTCCGATCTCCGCCACTGGATACATGTGCATTTACTTGGCGGCATGTATCACATTTCCAATCCGTACCAGGCATGTTCTTGATTGCCGATAACTGATTCTTTGTGACATCGGAACAGGTGCCATTCGCGTGATAATGATTTCGACAAAAACTGCAAATAATACTCGGCGATCTCCTTGAGCTAACTTCATTACAGCGTACACAATAAGACATTTTACTGTTTCAAGAACAAAATGCTTCTCGTTTAGATTTCTCCGAATATACCCCCAGTAAGGTCAATAAGCCTTGATTTCAGTGTGAAGTTAACAGATTTATTCACAATATATTAACACACTTAATTTCAATTAATTATGGAGCGACCGGAACAGTACCTTCACGTACGACAGACGCTACACATTCTTGTAGGTTGTAGGTTGTAGGTTTAGTTTCTTCCTTCTTCACAAACTCAGTATATGTTACCTCAACATTATTACTTAGGTTTACTTCAAGAAAGAATTTATGAAATAATAGGAATTTGTGTCTAGGTACAGTGGATCACCAATATCATCGCTCGATTTCATTCCACAATTCATCCCTTTCAAATGAAGTATTTCCAAAAAATGTCAATCTTTCTATACGAAACTAAATCAATCAATTAACTTCCGATAATTCCGATAAATATCTTGATTTACTAGAAAAACTCTGTTAGGCCGTACAAATCTTGAAAAGAGTACTGACAAACGTCAAAGTTTGTTTACATTTCACAGCGCCCTCAACGGTAATTGGATTCGCGAATTTATCCTTGTAGTTATCTATTTATGGTTTGCATTTCACAATTATGGTTTGACGTTATCTATCTCACGGCAAGGATAGAACGGAATCAGAGACAAGAGAAAAGAGAGACTGCCGAATAGATAGGCAACACGGGGGACACGTTTTTAGAATTAGGTTAAGAATTTTTGGAATCCCGTCGGAAATGGCGCTAGTGGTTGGTGGCCAGTTCAAGAACTAGTGGATGTGGATGAAAGAAATATGTAATCTATGACAGAACTCAAGTCAGCTGATTTCCGTCATTCCGTCTGAGTTTGTTTTGTTTAATGCAAAAAGTTAGAGTATTTCGAGATGTTTGTTCATTCCCCGAAAAAGAAATTGTTTGCTTTTGAACACATGGTGAGTTTTTGTATATATTTCCATTTCTATAATTAATTGAAATTATGTATTGCTGCTACAAAATTGCGAAATGTTATTCATTTTTTGAATACCAAAATATAGAATATTTTTTCAGATCCCATGCCCAGAAGAAACAAGAAAGACTCAAATGGCTTTCAAGTCTGGATGGCTTTAAACAATAAATGCCACACAAAAGTTGAAGGGACCAGGGATTCAAGTTTTTGAGAACTAGAAGTCTCAATTTAAGGGATCCTCCGGAATATATGTTTGCTGCTTTTCGAACTGTTATTATTACATCATATAAAACTGCAATAATTTGATATTTGACCATTTCTTAATCTAACAAGAGTTATGAAAATGATGAGAATGGCATATTGTACCGCCATTTGGACATATTGCATCGATAACCCCTAAGTTGAAATTATTTTTAAAGTCGCATGTAACATTTTTCTGGTTTACATGTGAAGAACATGTGGACTTGGTTGTTCATGATTAATTGGAGTATGGTATGTATTTCTCTAATAATTGTAAGAAAGTATTACGATAATATACGATATGATATGACCATATAGAAATAAAGCCTGAATCCATCAAATCCAGTTATTCATGTATATCAAAGTTCAGTTTTTGTGTTTAGTTTGGCCCATATTATTTATCCATTCAACCCTTTATAATCAGTTCCTTTATATAATGTATCCTGTACAATATTGTAATTATAGTTGTTATTGTCAAATATTTCTATTATATATTCATTTCGGTTAATTTTCTGTATATTTTTTCTATACAAATGTAATTTTCTAATATTTTCATGAATATATATTTATTTCAGTTGATTTTCTATTTTATTACACTATTTCATGATTCGTTTAAAAATCTATAATTACCAAGTTCGAAAAATACACTCCATCGACTCTCTCTACTCCTATCGTTCTTTTAATCGAATCTTTCCCACTAAACTCGATAAAAAGAACAATAGGAGTAGAGAGAGGCGACGGAGTGTATTTTTCGACCTTGGTAAATATTATTTCAAAAACGAGGCCGTTATTTGAATTTCCTGCGCAAATTTTTTCGGATTAGTTTCTCCAGTAGTCAAGGGGGGCGCCACTAAACGTGTCGCCCATGAATAACACTGAATTGACTACTCTCCTCTTTCCCTTTCTCTATGAACGGAATCTATTCAGCTCAGACCACAGAACACTAGTATAAGACCTCACATCATTAATTCATTTCTAGCGTTTGAGATATTGGAGTGTATTAGAAACTAGAAAGTGTAAATATTTGAAGATTATGTATGAAAGGTTAATCGTGTGTGTATGACTACATACCCGTATGCACCGTTTCATTAAACGAGCCTAATTCCTAAATGTCTTTTTCTCCCATAGAGATTCTATGCTTGGACGTCCTTCAATGAAAGGTGTATACGGCAATAAATACTTCACAATAATTGTTGGTCGAGATTCTCAACCACGCAATACTTGAAAATGAATTCCTCAACCGTAAGTGCCTTCAAATAAAAGCGCCGTTGTTATCGATATTCATTTTTCATTAATTTCAAGTTCTGAAGGCAATGATTTTTTTCAGCCTAAATCAAAACCAGTGACTAAATGAAGGCCATGCGTTTGGTAGAATTTGTAGCAGCTGATGGGGTTATTACCAGCAGAGCTATTTATGCTACCAACAATAAATTGAAAGAGGAGAGTTGGAGAAGATTGACCGAATCCTTCAACTCTTCGGTTTCAATTTTTCCACATTGCGCCCTCAAATATGGATTAATTAAATCCAATAATTCACTCAAAGCACCTTTGCTCTGTTGAATTCTACATGTGAACTCGTAATAATTCAAAATAATCATGTTATCAACTCGTGCTTTATAAACTTTTTGTATTATGGTCTCTTCCGATTAACATTCTTCCTCGAACTCATCAATCATCTCTAATAATTCCATGTCGCTGTCGTCGCTACTCAAATAATCCATTTTTCAAAGTTACTCACAATTCAATTGTCAAGAAAACAGCACTGAAATGCACCCTGATAACAATTCCCAATGCATATCATTACCCCTTACTGCTCGAACTCGACAGATCAAAAAACTGAACTACCGGAGAAGATTTTCGAAAATAGATTTTTCGTCTGATGAAGGAGTCTGATATAGACTTCGAAACGTTACCACTTAAAATTATAATTTCAACGTTATTTATTTTCAGTTCATTGTCAGGCAACAATTTTTTTTAGGTAATTTGCTGCTGACAAATTAGTGCAAGAATTTACGCAGGATCAAATCGTTGATTTCATTTTTAATTGATTTTGTTTCAGAGATTGGGAGTGAAAACCCTAAAAAGTTTATTAAGAAATGCAGAATCCTCCCGGAATAAATTTCAATCGATACCGGAGATACTTTTTACAATCGATGGTTTACTTCAAATTTTTTTGAAACGCAGGTAGGCGCATATATAATGAAAGTTCTTATCTCTGGTTGTCTATCTGACCTCATTTTAGAGGAAGGGATAGATCGCTGGGCCCAGTAAGAATGCTATCTGCAGATAGAATATTGAAACGTAAACAAGCACAAAAGGACAGATTGGTCTATCCCTAGTATCTATCTATCCACCGTTTTGATGGATAGATAGGTTATTGAAAACGGCCGTTAGAGAACAGACTCTCACTGGCAAAAATGACTGGCAACAAAATAAACGTTCAGTTCGTTATTCCACCCGAATCAAATTATATACAGAAATGTAGAGGTAATAACAAATGTTGATGTCAACTGGCGGACTGGTCTGTGTGCATCGACTTTGTCATGTATGTGCCATGTCAGTGCTACGCTACTTCAGTGGGCGCTCCCACTTATAGTGATAATTAGGTTACTGCATTATTTTCTATATGTAGCTTCTTCTTTGACGCGGAAAATTCAATTTATTCATCATTCACATTCATAGAAGAGAATTACAATGAAAAAATAGCAGAGATATGCAGTTAGATAAGCAAGCAGGTATCCTGGCATATCTTGCACTATAATCAGACGAATTATCCCTAGCCAATTCAACCACATAATATTGTTAGTATTAATTTGTTTCTTAATATTCTGCTTTTTGTACTCATTACATTTTGTTAGCCAACCTATTTTGGTTTATTTATGAATTTTTGATTCTTGAAGTAATTGCCTTTGTTGTTGTTCTCTGGTTTGGAATTCTCCCCACATATTTGTGGAAAAGAAGTTATGCAGATTACATGATTTTTTGCATCGTTCGAGGATGCTTATGTAATCGTCCGATACATTATTGGTTTTCTTCATAATTAGACCTCAAAACCTGTCAACTTTTTTATTATGGAATATAATGAAGGAATGAAGCGGTAATAGCAGAAAACTATCTAGTTTACTAAACAGAAGATTATTACTTTTAGAATGCAAAAGACAACGATAAATAGCTAACCAATTAGAAGCTGCGGTACATAACGTCCTTCGTCTCTTCGAATTTTATAATGGAATTAAATTCAATCGAAAAATTGAAAACTTAAATACCAATCTGATAAAAAAAACTACTTACCCTGGAGACTGAACACACAATTGAAAACCGCCCACATAAACAAGAGAAACAACAACATACAAGAAAAATTAAAGATTATAATAAACATCGAATACTTTTCAGGAATGTTTCAAACGTCAACAAATATTAAATGAAATGAAAGAATATTGGGATTCTTGGACTAATTTTCTTTATTGTTCTTCAATACAATGCCGACGTTTCGAAACGACTTGTTTCTTTTTCAAGGCTAAAAATTTTTAAACACATTATATCTCTTTGAAATATGAAACCAAACTTAAATTTATATCGACGTTATTGTTCAGAATACTAGGTAATTGTGTGTACGAATGATCTCGAATGAAAAATTTTAATGTGTTTAAAAATTTTTAGCCTTGAAAAAGAATCAAGTCGTTTCGAAACGACGGCATTGTATTGAAGAACAATAAAGAAAATTAGTCCAAGAATCCCAATATTCTTTCATTTCATCTAACTAAATGGACGATAACCTAAGAACAATTAAACAGTCAACAAATATTGTTCAATAGAACTTTTCATCAAATCGGAACGAAAAACTTGATCAAAATATGACATCTTCATGGAAAGAAAATAAGAAAATGTTATTAATAGGTTCAAACTGTCAGCCCCAAAAAGGCGGATGTGAGAGATCTAATAGCAGATGTGAAGGACATCCTAAAAGAAGTCGAAAAAGAGAGCAAAACTTTTAAGTATAATAACCAGTACAATACAACTATATAGGAATAGAAATGTGAACCTTAAACCGATTATACGATTTTCAGAAAATTGTTTTTCGAACACGTGTCGTGATTTGAAGACTCCTTCTGTAAAAATCGTTTAATCTGTTTTAATTTCAACTATGAATTTTCATCAAGTATCGGCCACATCAATCCAATAAAAATATGAACCATCACACACAGAGATAATACGATGAAACGAAACATTTTATCAAAACCAACGATCATCTGTTGGCACTTGATAGTGATAAGGGCTCAGTAACAGAAGGAATCAGACCACTTTATGAAGATGTATAAAATCGTGAACACGGAGAAATTCAAGAAAATACCCAAGGATCCAACAACTACAATCCAAACCAAGACTAAAAAAATCATCAGTACACTGGAAGATCAGGGGATTATAATCGCCTGTCAGGCCAAACTAATGAAGTCATACGATTCCACCAGTCCAAGATCCAAAAATTTTCGAAGAAAATGATGCAATGTAGCCAATAGTTTCTGATGTTCACGGTCCAACTTGTGAATTACTCATTTATAAAGCTCAAATTTACACTCATGCTCATGATGATTTATTATGGTGAAGAATTCCTTTGAATTTTCATGCCAAACTAATGAAAGTCATACAACTCGACCAGGCCAAGAATGTAAAGTAAGTATAGCCTATTTAAAAAAAATCTATTTCTGGTGGGAAAATTAGTTGGTTTCATTTGAAATTTCAAAGTTGGTAGCCACTTCTGATAATTGAGAGTTGCGATTTTGAGCTGAATATTTTAGAAAGGTATGCCCCTATGGAAAACGACGGTGTGCCAAATTTCACTAAAATATTTTTTGTAGAAGCTGAGGGACGTCTAATGCATGGATAATCACGATTATCCAGAAGACCCATTAAAATAATTCCAATGGACAGCAAAGTCATTCAAAAAAGATAATAGAATTCGAATTACCCTACGTCGAAGTTTGAACATAGTAGGTATTTATATTCACTTACCTGAACTGCCGGAACAACTTTGTCGGGTCGTATACATCGTAGAGCGACTAGGCGCTGCAAACCTTTAATCTTGTCAAAAGGTTCGGGCATAGGAACCTCATGTGGATTGGAAACGTCGTAGAATTCCTTCCACGCTCCAATGTTATTCCGCACAGAATCTTTGAAGCCCTCCAGGCTGCAAAAAAGTGACGCTTAGTAAGCTATATATACACTTTTCTCTCCGAAAACCGAATGTTGTTGGTGATAAAAAATTTAAAGTAGTATGAGACAACTGAAAACAATTTTTCCTACTAGCGTTTCGAAAGTATTACTTTCCACACACCTTGATGTTTAGAAATTAGTACTTTTCCGCACGAAAATATTACAGAGTAGCGAATCATTAAATTTTGCCATGTTTCTATGCGCCAATCATAAAATTCAAACGTTACTCTAAGCGGCTGAGCGCACAAAAATATAATTTCTTCTAAGGTCAGTTTCAAGACTCTTCGTGAAAGTGTTTCATTTACGCTAATAGGAAGAATATTGTTAATAACTCATGTGGAAAGCTCTTTTTCCGCACTCGACAGCTCGATCGAACGACGCGAAGCGGCATTGTTTTGCGGAAAAGTACCGCTTTCCACACTTGTTAGGAAAATAACTATTTCGAGTTGGTTATTCGGACCTTACCCTTTCAATGGACTTGAACGCACAATTTCAGACCAGGATTTTTCCGAAAGCCATTCTGGGGCAGGATTCGCAAATGGATTGTCTAAGGCTACACCCCCAGTAAGCAAAAACGCTAAACATTCTTCATTGATCATTTGCTGAAATCCATATAAATTGTTACAAGATATGATTTAACATTTCGGTTTTCAACACTTTGAAATAAGCGCTTATATTGATTCAGTTATACTTTGGCTGAGTTTGGCTTGAAGTTCTACAAATCGAACGGAGAGAGTACGGGGAACGTGACTTCAATATCAGATCAAGTTCCCGGTCATTTTCGAACCCGAACGTACTAGGAGTTCTGTCGACATCAAGTGGATGTCAGGACCATAGATTAACTTAAAAATATAGATAAATCACTCTACAGTGACTATATATCCCCCCCAGTGGCGACGCTGTCTCATTTTCTATTGATTGATCCGTCATGTTTTGTCGGACGTCAAAATGGTGTTTGCATAGAACTTCTAACCTATATTATTATTTCTATGATTTTTTATCTGCGGCCTTGACAAAACATGGCGGATTTTTGACAGTTTTATGACCCTTTGTCGCCACTATGGGAGTATATATAGTCACTGTAAATCACTCTAGTATCCAGTGCCATCTGTTGGGATGGTACATTAAACTCGAAACATAATTCTAAAATTGATGGTTAGGTGTCGCTGTATTCGAAACATGCGAATCGTAATCATTCAACCTCAAATTGTAAGTGCTCTAAAACAATATGATGTGCTTTTTATTGATATTTTTTTCTAAATTATAGCTGCTCCTGATGAAGGACTGAAATAGTCCGAAAGCTTGAGCTAAAGAAAGAACAGTACACAGTACAATTGAATGTCAATACTTATGGAGGTGATTTTTGAGCCCATTTTAAGAAAAAACTTCATGTGCACATATATCCTAAACGTCTTACTCTTTGAAATATAAGGTGGTAAAGTTTTCCAAAATGAATAATTTATTATCAATATCTACAATACCACTTCAAATATTTCAATGAAATTTGTCACACATCTTCACGCTAAATACAAATCACCTTCGTGGCCATCAATACAAGCTTTACCATGAAGTGTTTCGAACTCGTGCGAGACAGTTTTTTCTACCGAATCGCGTGTTCGCGGAGTGGAACTCACTACCAGCCAGTATTGTTTGCGCTGAGAGTGTAAACTCTTTTGAAAACAGACTAGATTTATTGTAGTTTTTATGTGCATAGGATTGCTGAAGTTTGTTTCTATATCTTTGTTTTGTCTTTATCTTCTGAAGTGTCATTTTTTTCATTTTGTATGAGATTTATAGGCTACGGCCTCTTCTCTGCTTCCTTTATAATAATAATAATAATATGAATGAAGAAAGAACTAACGCAGGAGTTCACCCGAAGATGGAGAAGGATAATGAGAACTGGCCTTAACAGCAAGAATCTGATAAAAGCTATCAATACCTACGCTTGCTCGGCACTGAGCTACTCATTCGGTTTCATCTCTTGGACCACCACCGATTTAGCAGCCTTACAGAGAGAAATAAGGACGGTGCTGACTAAACACAATAAACATCACCCCAAAAGCTCAATAGAACGGACCGAGCTGCCACGACATCTTGGGGGTGGAGGAATTGTTGATTTGTCCAACCGTATGACCCAGGAAATTGAAGGTCTTCGAAAATATTTTCTGAGCAAGGCTACTTCATTAGAACACCATCAAGTAGTTTGTGTTGCTGATACAACTACACCGTTAAAGCTACAGCAGGACCACTTGGAAACCGTCGAACACACTGCAGAAAGTAAAATGCAGAAACTGATTCTCAAACCTTTGCATGGGAGGCACCAGAACGAGGTCAACCATGATTACGTCGACATATCTGCGTCGAAATACTGGTTGACTTCCGGAAGGTTGTTTCCCGAGACAGAGGCTTCATGCTCGCCATCCAGGATCAGGTGATTCAAAAAAGGAACTACATGAAATATATCGCCAAGGATGCCTCAGTGGCGGATGATAGCCGTCGTTATGGCTGTGCGACACATGAAACTATCCAGCACATCACCGGGGGATGTCAGAAGTTCGCGGGCACGAGTACAAAAATAGACATGATGCCGTTGTCAAGATTCTTCACCAAGAATTGGCACTAAAACACTAACTTCTAAGTTCGAAAAAGGTTCCTTATTAAAATTACCATCCGGATGCTGTATTGGAAAATGAACATCACAAGCTATACTGGGATCGCACGGTTCTCACAGACCGGAAAATAACCCACAATAGACCAGACCTCATATTGCTCAATAAGGATGAGTACAGAGCACTATTCATCGATGAGGCGATTCCAAATAATAACAATATTCTAGATAGGCACACTGAGAAAATTTCAAAGTACAGAGATCTCGAGGAGTAAATCGGGAGACAGTGGAAGCTGAAAGATGTCAAGGCCATACGCTATTTTCATATCATCTATAGGCCTGATACCGAAGAAACTACTAGAGATTTTGAGGAAACTTCAGCTGGACGAAAATATCTATAGAGTCATGCAGAAGGCGGTACTGCTGGAAACGGCGAGGACTGTACGCAGGTACATGGGAAATTCAGAGGAACACCGTCTGCTCCGACAGGAAGTGCGGGTGGAGCAAGAATCCAACCTATAGCCGGGAGCCGAGGAGGCTATATTTAGCCGCAAGGCTAAAGTCAATAATGTCTGGCCTGCCTGGCAGCTATCTGGTTGATGGCCTGCCGGGTAGCCATCGTAACGACGTAGACGGTGCAGCCAGCCACGCCTGCTGTTCGCAGTCCCATTCCTTTTTCCTCTCTCTTTCACATCCTTTATAGGGGTGCTCTTTCTGCTCTCATTTCTCTACCCCTCACCCAAACCGAGAAAGGGGAGCACAAACCCATGGAAATGGTGATAACGAGAAGCCTCGGGAACAAGTCGCTGCCTGGGGATCGTCAGGGCATGTCTGGAGCCGGCGCTGGACATGACAGCATGCGGGACGTCGGTGGCAGGATGTTGCGGAAGCGAGCTCCTGCTGCAAAAGGAGCTGCGGCTCCAAAGTAACAACAGCAACCAACGAGTCCAATTCAATTGCCGACTCGAACCGCTGAAGGTGCTGCGCAGGATATTCAGCCAGTGCTCACCCAAGCGGGGTTAGTTAGAAAGCGCATGAAGTGGACAACGTCCATGAATGAAACTATTGTGCGCATATATAACTCCATCACGGGACTAGGGCGGAACACGAACCACTATAGGAAAAGGCTCCATGAGGAATTCTGCAACGCCTACCCAAATCTCAATGTCACTGAACAACGAGTGGCAGACCAGTACCGCGTAATTCTGAGAAATGAACTAATACCAACGGCCCGAATCGACGCAATTAAACGAGAACTTCTGCGTCCGCCAGCAATAGAGAAAAACACCAACACCTCTGATGAAATTCACATGCCTGGGCAACAACAGGCAGAAGAAACTGATACTGAAAGTCCATCTTGCAACGCCTTCCGGAAGGTTGTTTCCTCAGCGAACACATGAAACTATCCAGCACATCACCGGGGGTTGTCAGAAGTTCGCGGGCATGGAGTACAAAAATAGACATGATGCTGTTGCCAAGATTCTTCACCAAGAATTGGCACTAAAACACCAACTTCTAACTTCGAAAAAGGTTCCTTATTACAATTACCATCCAGATGCTGTGTTGGAAAATGAACATTACAAGCTCTACTGGGATCGCACGGTTCTCACAGACCGGAAAATAACCCACAATAGACCAGACCTCATATTGCACAATATGGATGAGAACACAGAACTATTCATCGACGTGGCAATTCCAAATAATAACAGTCTTCTAGATAGACACACTGAAAAAATTTCAAAATACAGAGATCTCGAGGAACAAACCAGAAGACATTGGAAGCTGAAAGATATAAAGACCATCCCTATTGTCATATCTTCTACAGGCCTGATACCAAAGAAACTACTAGAGAACTTGAGGAAACTTCAGTTGGACGAAAATATTTATAAAGTCATGCAGAAAGCGGTACTGCTCGGAACGGCGAGAACTGTACGCAAGTACATGGGGAATGCAGAGGAACACCGTCTGCTCCGACAGGAAGTGCGGGTGGAGCAGGAATCCAACCTACAGCAGGGAGTCGAGAAGCGACCCGGACCCGACCACCACCACGAGCCCGAACACCTGGAAAGAGCTCCAACAGAGCTTAATCCTTTTGATATCTGAGATATCTGGGTTAAGTGAATTTTCCTCTGGAGAGGAGTGTGAAAGCCGCAAGGTTGAAATCATAAAATTGTCTGGCCTGCCTGGCAGCTATCTAGTAGACGGCCTGCCGGGTAGCCATCGTAACGACGTAGACGGTGCAGCCAGCTACGCCTGCTATCCGCAGTCCCATTCCTTTATCCTCTCTCTTTCACATCCTTTATGGGGGTGCTCTTTCTGCTCCCATTTCTCTACCCCTCACCCAAACCGAGAAAGGGGAGCACAAACCCATAGAAATGGTGATAACGAGAAGCCTCGGAAACAAGTCGCTGCCTGGGGATCGTCAGGGCATGTCTGGAGCCGGCACTGGACATGACAGCATGCGGGACGTCGGTGGCAGGATGTTGAGGAAGCGGGCTCCTTCTGCAAATTAAGCTACAGCTCCAAAGCAACAACAGCAACCAACGAGTCCAATTCAATTGCCGACTCGAACCGCTGAAGGTGCTGCGCAGGATATTCAGCCAGTGCTCACCCAAGCGGGGTTAGTTAGAAAGCGCATGAAGTGGACAACGTCCATGAATGAAACTATTGTGCGCATATATAACTCCATCACGGGACTAGGGCGGAACACGAACCACTATAGGAAAAGGCTCCATGAGGAATTCTGCAACGCCTACCCAAATCTCAATGTCACTGAACAACGAGTGGCAGACCAGTACCGCGTAATTCTGAGAAATGAACTAATATCAACGGCCCGAATCGACGCAATTAAACGAGAACTTCTGCGTCCGCCTGCAATAGAGAATAACACCAACACCTCTGATGAAATTCACATGCCTGGGCAACAACAGGCAGAAGAAACTGATACTGAAAGTTCATCTTGCAAAGCAAGTGAGCCTGAACACCAGGACGATAGGGAAGAGCTCCACCGACAAGTTGACCCTGACATGAGGAGATACTTTGCCGAACTAGAAGGAACAGATCCTCTTCATCGAGTAGCACCTGCACGACTCAATACATCCAAGAAACTGTCACTTATAATCGACATCTTGAATAGGGACGTTTTACCTGAGTACCTACAGAACGGAAGTTCATTGGAATATCTGCATCTAGTTTTTTACTGTGCTGCGCTAACGACAGCGAAAACCATAGGGGCAAAAATTCGCCGAACGAACAACGATGGTCCAAAATTACACAAATTACACGCGCCAGCATGGCCGAAACGTCTTCAACACAAAACAGAAAGTCTAAGAAGAGACATTGGACGACTGACGGAGTACTTGAACGGGAATCGAGAAAGGAAGGTTGTGAAAGCTGCCAAAGAGATCATGGATAGAAACAGGACACACACAGAACGAGAGACGGAGAATGCTACAGCTCACCATTGCCTCGAAACTCTGAAGCAAAAATTAAGTATGTATGCAGAACGTCTGAGGAGATATAAAAGCAACTATAGCCGGAAAAGAGACAATAATTCATTCGAAAAGTCGGAAGAAACTTTCTACCGGTCACTCACATCGTCTGATGGAGAAAATGGAAAGTTACCACCAAAGGAAGCCATTGAACAATTCTGGACCGAACAATTATCAACAAAACCTCAGTTCAATGGAGATACCGGATGGATTGAAGATGAAAAATCTGAAGCTAGAAAATATGAGCCGATGCAGCATGACATGATCACAATTGAAGAAGTAAAATCAGCTATCAGAGGACTGCACAACTGGAAAGCACCTGGGCCTGATGGATTACAGAACTTCTGGATTAAGAAACTTTGGATCATGCATGACAAATTGACCTCCGCAATAAATGATGTCATTCAAAATCCTGAAAGACTGCCAGTATTCCTTACACATGGCACAACATACCTGTTACCTAAAGACCAAAGGAATACAGAAGACCCATCCAAGTACCGACCAATCACATGTCTTCCAACGATGTACAAATTAATCACATCGTGCATTTCAAACCGAATTCACAACCATTGCGAAAGGAATAACATCATCGCCATGCAACAGAAAGGATGCACCAAAGACAGCCGAGGTTGCAAAGAACAACTAATAATAGATTCAGTTATCTGCAATCAAGCGTTCTCCAAGCGAAGGAATCTTTACGCTGCGTACATAGACTACAAGAAAGCATTCGATTCTATACCTCACGAATGGCTCTTGACGATCTTGAAGATTTACAAGGTGGATCCCAATATTGTTGAGTTCCTGAAAAACGCCATGTCAACCTGGCGTACTAGTCTTCAAATGAAAGCAGCAGATTGCTCCATTACAACAGGACCTATTCCAATAAGACGCGGAATTTTCCAAGGAGACTCGCTGAGCCCTCTGTGGTTCTGCATGGCCCTGAATCCCTTGTCTCATAGATTGAATTCTACGGACTACGGATTTTCCATCAAGAGCGGCAGTAGAACTATGATGAAACTGAATCATCTCCTTTACATGGACGATTTGAAACTCTTCGCATCTACCAAAAAACAAATGCAACTGATGCTGAAAATGGTGGAAGGATTCTCGGAAGACATCAAAATGAAGTTTGGACTAGAAAAATGTCGACTGCTAAACATAACGAGAGGGAAAATAGAAGATGGTACGTTCAAACTCAAGGAAGGTGCAGAAATTGAAGCATCAAAGAAAGGAGACACATACAAGTATCTAGGCATAAAACAGGCAAGAAAAATCAATCAGACCCAGATGAAGAAAGAATTAACGGAGGAGTTCACCCGAAGATTGAGAAGTATAATGAGAACTGGTCTCAACAGCAAGAATCTGATAAAAGCGATTAACACCTACGCTTGCTCGGCGCTGAGCTATTCATTTGGTATTATCTCTTGGACTACCACCGATTTAGCAGCTTTACAGAGAAAAATAAGGACGATGCTGACTAAACACGATAAACATCACCCCAAAAGCTCAATAGAACGGACAGAGCTGCCACGACATCTTGGGGGTAGAGGAGTTGTTGATTTGTCCAATCGTATGTCCCAGGAAATTGAAGGACTTCGAAAATATTTCTTGAGGAAGGCAGCTTCGTCAGAACTCCAACGAGTAGTTTGTGTTGCTGATCGTTCTACACCATTAAAGCTACAGCAGGATCACTTGGAAACCGTCGAACACTCTGCAGAAAGTAAAATGCAGAAACTGATTGGCAAACCTTTGCATGGGAGGCACCAGACCGAGGTCAACCATGATTACGTCGACATATCTGCGTCGAACTACTGGTTGACTTCCGGAAGGTTGTTTCCTGAGACAGAGGGCTTCATGCTCGCCATCCAGGATCAGGTGATTCCAACAAGAAATTACATGAAATACATCGCCAAGGATGCCTCAGTGGCGGACGATAGCTGTCGTTATGGCTGTGCGACACATGAAACTATCCAGCACATCACCGGGGGATGTCAGAAGTTCGCGGGCACGGAGTACAAAAAAAAATGCTGTTGCCAAGATTCTTCACCAAGAATTGGCACTAAAACACCAACTTCTAAGTTCGAAAAAGTTTCCTTATTACAATTACCATCCGGATGCTGTGTTGGAAAATGAACATCACAAGCTCTACTGGGATCGCACGGTTCTGACAGACCGGAAAATAACCCACAATAGACCAGACCTCATATTGCTTAATAAGGATGAGGACAGAGCACTATTCATCGATGTGGCGATCCCAAATAATAACAATCTTCTAGATAGGCGCATTGAAAAAATTTCAAAATACAGAGATCTCGAGGAACAAACCAGAAGACAGTGGAAGCTGAAAGATATCAAGACCATCCCTATTGTCATTTCATCTACAGGCCTGATACCGAAGAAACTACTGGAGAATCTGAGGAAACTTCAGTTGGACGAAAATATCTATAGGGTCATGCAGAAGGCGGTACTGCTCGGAACGGCGAGAACTGTACGCAAGTACATGGGGATTGCAGAGGAACACCGTCTGCGCCGACAGGAAGTGCGGGTGGAGCAGGAATCCAACCTACAGCAGGGAGGCGACGAGCGACCCGGACCCGACCACCACCACGAGCCCGAAAACCTGGAAAGGGCTCCAACAGAGCTTAATCCTCTCGACATCTGAGATATCTGGGATAAGTGAATTTTCCTCTTGAGAGGAGTGTGAAAACCGCAAGGCTAAAATCATAATAATAATGTATACTATGAATCAATAGGCATTTTTTCATGTATCACTTTATTCCTAACTTCCACCAGTGGCGTTCGTACGTAACTTGACCTACCTTTTTTGACAGACATTGATGGTATGCCAGAGATTTTAAATGAAATAAAAACTATTTTTGAAATTCCCAATCATTTCCTACCAAAATTGATCTCTTGACTTTTTTCAATCCGATTTACGGTTTCCTCTTGAAAAAATAAAAACCGTTTCTCTGCATGATCATAACTATATCCTTAATACATACTTATGACAATATCACCATGCAGAGACATACATAAATTTTATTTTTTTAGGTGAAACCCGTGAGTTGGACTGAAAAAATTCAAGAGATCAAATTTTGCTCATGTCAGTGGCGTGCCACTGACTGCAAATATAATTACGGATTATATTTTCCAAGATGGTTTACATCTTTTGTATGTAAATTCAATATGTAATTTCAAAAAATTCACAGCTCGACCTTGCATACTTTTGAACACTGTTTTAGGAACACTCAATATTTGCTGAGGGTTTGAAATGAAGAAGAATTGAACAGAATTTAAAATAATTCAGAATCACGGCAAAGGACAATAAATACTATTACCGAAGGAATAAAAACAGGACCGCATTTCGAAAAACTGACATAAAATATGAATTCGTCCGGCTCCTATTCCCTTGTGACAAGTGTGCCATGCAAAGTAAACATTGGATTTCTTAGAATAAATAATGCAGTTTTTCAGGACAATAACGAAATTTCTGTAAGGTATGTAAAAAATATAGAATTTGGGGCTTGAATGAAAAATCACGATATTCTGAGTACTGCCCTATAAATATTGATATTTCATGCGCTGTTTGAAAGAGCATTCTGAAGTGAACAAACCCATAAAATTTCATCAAAATCGGACCTTGCCGTCCAGAGTTATGGCTATCGCAAATTTAGGCCAATATTCATAAATCACCCCGTATCTCCGAAACTAATAGCCTTAGGATACAAAAAAGCTAGTTTTCTGAAAGACCTGGATGACCTACATTCACCATTAGGCTATGGCCAACGACTCATGAAACACCCTGTATATATATGGGTGGCCCACCCCAGACGCGGCGCTCATTTTGAGGGAGTAAATAAAGATATTTTGAAAATCTTTTCTTGTGGTGTGTGTATGGTGCTCAAAAGCACAATTTAAAATTATTGTCATATACGGGGGTATATACATGGCCTTCGAAAACAAAGATGTAGCCCAAAGTTACAATGTTTCAAATGTAACACTCTGTATTTGAACTCAAAAATGGAATGGCAAGCTCAAATTATGATGATTTTCTTCGGACCACTTTATACCTTAGAAGGACCATTTGAGAGATAATGGCGAAAATGGTTTATTAGTTTTGAATTAAAAATCGAAAATTGCTCAGAAACTATCAGACTTAGATTAGGCAAGATTTTTGAAGATAGTTACGAAATTAATTTTTACGTTCAACGAGAAATACCGGGTGTGGCATTTGAAATAAGAAAGTTTTCGAGGATTATTTGTAGTTGATGTTAGAAAATTAATTATGATCACTATGTATATTCCAGAGTTGAAATTTGTTTTTATATGTAGGAGTAGCCAACTTGTCTACTCGAAAAAATTCTGTCTGTATCGCTGGCGTAACTAGATTCTGCTATTTAAAGACACTCCATATTGTCGATATTTCGCCATCATCTCGTAAAGGGTGATTCTGAGCTATGAAGTAATATCTTCATTTACTCCCTCAAAATGAGCGCCGCGTCTGGTGTGGGCCACCCTTTACGAGATAATGGCGAAATATCGACAATATGGAGTGTCTTTTTGTCGCCTGGGGAAAAAGTAAATTGAATAGCCAACCAGCATGAAAGCATAACAGCCCTGTGCTAAAAGAGGCACCGTCGGCGCCCTCCACTGGCTGGCACCCGAGGCAGCCAGCCCTCTTGCCCTCCCCCTAGATCCGTCACTGCACTTCTGAAACAGCCTATATTTATCATTTTCGCAATTTGAAATACGATCTATTCTTTCGGATATGAGAATCTGATTCTTCATTGAATAATTTGTTAAGGATTCATAGGATGGTATGGAAATAAATCAAAGTTTCTCACCTCAGCTCTTCGAATTCCCACAGTCAAAACGAACGAGAAAATCAATTTGTCTTTTTCGAACAATGATCTGCAAATATTTCTATAAATATTGTTGGTGAAATAATTGTTCAGGTAACCAATTCGTTCTTCCAGTACTTGAGATTTAGTGCTGTTTAAGATAGCTTGATTGTAAAGATTTATAAACCATCCCAAAGAGTACTGATACATTGGATCGATATTAGCCATATCCGAAATACAGAAAAATAGAATCGAAGAGTGCTTGGAAACTGGTATGTACTGATTTCTCGCAAAATCTATCTCTTGGCCAGTCACTTCAGCCATTTTTTGCTTATTTTGAATCTCTTCCGATAATACTCTACTCGAGGATAGTATTTTTATTGCAGTTTCGTCCTCCAAAATGTTTCCTTCTGATGAAGATAATACCTCTAATATTTTATCTTCGACCTCTTTTAATGTTTTCTTATTATTAGCACTTTCTATAATAATAGCGTTTTTCTTTTCTTCCAGCTCTGGTCTTTCTTTAGCGACGACAATTCCTAGAAGTTGGTCTTGAAGACCTTGTGGAGTTATCATGAAGTTAAGTAAAGTTACTTTAACGGCTAGCTCAGGCAGGTAATGGGGATTTCTCAATCTTGTAGTTACGTAGAAACGAAAATCGAAATTATATTCGAGAACGTTATCGCCGAACTTCAAATACCACACTCCTTGTTGTTTGAAGACGTTTTTCGCAAGCACTGGGTCTAATACAGCATCGATGTCTTCGTTGATGTTTTCCAACATCACAGGTGTCCCAAATGTTATGGCATTATCGAGTATTCTAGTGTAGTTAGAGTCGGTGAGTTTGATCACAGTTAGTTTGTTGTATTTTTCCATATTTTTAATCCATTTGTTAGCTTGACCTGAAAATTGATAATACACTGATCAAAAATGTTTTCTCTACAGAAATGCATACATTACTCTATCCATACAATCTGACCCGCTTGCTATTTGAGACCGAATGTCACATGCGAGAAACTCTTCTAAAGAAAGAATTTTGTGTCAGGAAGTGCGCAGAGCTCATAAATGTAAATATTTCTGTTTCCACAGTTGATCATAAACCCCTTGCATTTAGTATGTTTATGTAGAATTTTTAGCTGAGCCAAGTACGAATAATAATTGATGATCAATAAAAATTGTTTTTCGGCAGTGCAGATAGTCCCGACAAGAATGCGAAAAACGGAAACCATAAACTGGAGCAATAGAGGTGAGACTTACATATACAGGGTGGGCCATCCATATCTTTCCACCCCGAATTTTGAGCTTTTGGATTGAATTCCTCTAGCCGCAACCCCTAACAGTTCTCATTTTTGAATAGAGAAAAGGGGTCGAGCAGCACCTTGTTGAAAAGGCAATTCAATTTCCTGCATGAGTGTATTTTTTTTTCATCGCTTTATTATTATACGGAGTGACTCAGTATTCAATCAATAACTTTTACGCGCCGAATTTGGTTCTCTAAAATGGAAAAAACGCTCGGACGGGTCAAAAAATTAATGAGATGTCACTACCCCTCTAGCCGCTACCCTAAAAGCAATTATTCCAATTCAAACGAAAGCGCACGATTTACGACCTATTAACTCTATTCAAAAATAATTGCTTCAAGTGGTAGTGGCTAGAGGGGTAGTGATATCGAATTCATTTTTTGACCAGTCCGTGCGTTTTTTCATCTCAAAGATCCAAATTCGGCGTGTGAAAGTTATTGATGGAATACTGAGTCACTCTGTATAAGTAAAGCGATGAAAAAAAATACACTCATGCAGGAAATTGAATTGCCTTTCCAAAAAGGTGCTGCTCGACCCCTTTTCCCTATTCAAAAATGAGAGCTGTTGGGGGTTGCGGCTAGACGGGTAGTGATATCAAACTCATTTGAACACCCTGATTTGTCCCCTTTCAAATAAAATTTGACCTGTCTGAGCATTTTTTCGTTATTCCATCCCAAAGCTCAACATTCGGTGTGCAAAGTTATGGATGGCCCACCCTGTATTGTTCGAAGTTCGAACATTATTTCAAATTATTCATTCCGATATTCATTTCCGATGAAAAATTCCATTAGAATTTAAATTGATGAACAATCGAAGTGGATCACGAAACCTACCGAAATCTGCTGACTGAAAGGAACACGGTGCAACAGCCGGGGACTTCGCGAATCCATTTATGACCAAATAAGGAAATGTTATTTTCATTGGTTCGATTTAGTATATAGGCATAGATTGTAATCAATAAATCATCATTCACTGGTTGACTGATCAATTCACCTCACCGGCAACTGTCTAGTTAGGACTTCCCTTGAACGTTCGGAGTCTGGTCCTTCAGTTGCCTCAAGTGTTGTTTCAGACATAGAACCAACATTTTATGGTCCTTCGGACCGGATCGAGAGAAAGGATTTACGACCCTTATCTCGATCACACCCTGAGACTAGCACGCCCTAGAACCATAGATGATGCCTTAGGCCTGGCTTTGAAAATTGAGGCAGCGAACCAAGCGTCGCATAGAGGAAACCTTCGTGTAAGACAAGTCTAAGAACCAGACCGATCTATTGAGGACATTGTCAGAGAAGAAATCCGCAGAATATCACAAGTTAGGAAAAAGATACTGTGTGCTGGGACTGCAACAAAATTTGGCATTTCAAGCGAAATAGTCCATAATTGGAAAAAGAGTCACAGCAGGGAAACGGAAAGGGGTCGGTGATAAGGGGCATAAATCGACCCAAGCCAAAAATGCCCCCGAGGAATGATGTCTAAGGATTTATCAAGCATGAAAGATAAATGAAAATCCTGGTATACACTGTCTCGACTAAATTCATTGTGAGCCCAGAAATTGCTGAGGGGTTCAAGATTCGCCCAGTTAGGATCAAACTTCGAACTGCGTCTGGACAAGAAATACCGACTTATGGAACGATCGTCTCCATTATTGAATTGGGAAACACAACAGTTAGCCACGAAGTTCTGGTAGCTGGAATCACGGAAGAAGTTATTCTGGGACTGGAACTTTTTGAGAAGCTTGGATGCCAATTGGATATGAAGAGTGATGTACTTCGGCTAGGAAGTGAAGAAATTCCATTCAATGATGTGCAGGACAAGATAAATCGTATTCGACTGACCGAGGAAATCAGGTTACCAGGGCGAACTGAAGGCATAGTGACTGGTAGATGTGACGATGTAACGAGGAGTGGCTGCGTGAGAGTAATTGAGCTCTGTGACGATACAACCTTAGCTAAAGGACTATTACTTGGGAAGACCTTGGTAAGGGTGAAAGACAGTATTCCCATACGATTGCTTAATGTCAACATGTTTCCAGTCACCCTGAAGAAGAATACCTTGATTGGACATGGTGTACCAGTGTACCATATTTCGGGTGGGATAAGTACTGCAGAAGTCTCAAAGTCACAAAGGAATTCTGAAGAACTGGTTCACCTCCTCACTTCGAAGTGTCAAGAGCTCGGCCGATACCAGCTACTCGAATTCACTTATCCCAGATATCTCAGATATCAAAAGGATTAAGCTCTGTTGGAGCCCTTTCCAGGTTTTCGGGCTCGTGGTGGTGGTCGGGTCCGGGTCGCTCCTCGGCTTCCTGTTGTAGGCTGGATTCCTGCTCCACCCGCACTTCCTGTCGGAGTAGACGGTGTTCCTCTGCATTCCCCATGTACTTGCGTACAGTTCTCGCCGTTCCGAGCAGTACCGCCTTCTGCATGACTTTATAAATATTTTCGTCCAAATGAAGTTTCCTCAAGTTCTCTAGTAGTTTCTTCGGTATAAGGCCTGTAGATGAAATGACAATAGGGATGGTCTTGATATCTTTCAGCTTCCACCATCTTCTGGTTTGTTCCTCGAGATCTCTGTATTTTGAAACTTTTCAGTGTGCCTATCTAGAAGATTGTAATTATTTGGAATTGCCACGTCGATGAATAGTGCTGTGTCCTCATCCTTATTGAGCAATATGAGGTCTGGTCTATTGTGGGTTGTTTTCCGGTCTGTGAGAACCGTGCGATCCCAGTAGAGCTTGTGATGTTCATTTTCCAACACAGCATAGGGATGATAATTGTAATAAGGAACCTTTTTCGAAGTTAGAAGTTGGTGTTTTAGTGCCAATTCTTGGTGAAGAATCTTGGCAACAGCATCATGTCTATTTTTGTACTCCGTGCCCGCGAACTTCTGACATCCCCCGGTGATGTGCTGGATAGTTTCATGTGTCTCACAGCCATAACGACAGCTATCGTCCGCCACTGAGGCATCCTTGGCGATATATTTCATATATTATTATTACTATTATTATTCGCTGAGCATCGGTTGAGTGTAGACGTACAAGTTGAACCTGTATTCGTTTCCTAATTTTATACGAATCTAAGTATTGTGTCATAGGAAGTGTCCGTTCAGAACACTTAAACTTGGTACTGAATTGAGAGATTTCAACTGTTTCGGTATTTCACTTTGCATTGAGTTGAAAATTTGTGAATTTGTTATTGTTCTCATTCGATAACACTTATTAGTACATAATCATTCAAGTTATCATATGCCCGATATCAGTTGATAACAGTATCGACGGGTGAGAATAAAGGAGAACATACACGTGAAGGCCAACTGAATATCAGTATGTTGGGCGATCGTGAGAGGGTGGTGGAGGTACTGAGGGAGGAGATAGTGAAGAGCCGTAATGAAATAAGATCCGTTATCGAAGCGGCTGAAAGTAGATTAATGCTTAAGATCGAAGGTTTGAACCATAGAGTAAGTCAGCTAGAAGCTGAGAACACTTCTCTTTCTGCCAAACTCGAGAACTTGGAAATATTGATGAGAAAGAATAATGTGATCATATCTGGCCTGAACGATCCTACTAATACCACCCCTCATGGCGTCTGCAATTTTTTGAGACAAAGATTGGGTGTGGAGGTTGACGTGACTGATCTCAACAATGCCTATGTGCTGGGTCCTCAGGGAAGCGGCCTGCTTAAGCTTGAGTTCTTGTCTTTCTTCGAAAAACTGGAGGTCCTGAGGCGATGTAAACAGTTGAAGGGCACGAAAATATCCATTAGAGATGATCTCACCTTCAAACAGAGGTCTGATGGAAAAATTTTAAGAAGTTATTTATATAAAATGAGAGAAAATCCATCTGTGAAATGTTACATCAGGAAGAATACATTGTTTGTGAATGGAAAAGCCCATAATATTGAAGAACTTGAGCAACTCAATCAGGAAACCCAGTCCAGAGCAGTACACCGTGGAATAAATAGTGCGCCGTCGACTCCTTCACGACGAGAGTTTGGATTGCCCCAGGATGATACCTCAGAGGATGCATTGCGAGCACCCGACCAAGCATCCAGTCATATAATGGAGTCGTCAAATGGAAGCGGACTACAAACAACCCAAGAAAAATGTAGCCCTAACCGGAAGGTGGACCCGACAATTGGAGCGCAAACACCGAATCAAACAGGTACACTTGAACAGGAGATGGCATCAACGACCAAAGTGCCTCCAAATAAGGTTAGTCAGACTAAAAAATCATCCAAAACTGAGAATCCTGGGAGGCCAAAAATTTTGAGATCGAATTCCAAAACAGGTGGCCAGCTTTAGCGTGTGGAACTGTTAACGAGTATATTACTGCCTCTTGCCCGTCCTCCATGATTGTATTCCATTTCTTCAGGGATAATATTAGTTAAGTAGTTTAGTAGTATCAGAATAGTTGTAAATTTAATTGCATTTTATTGTTTTTTCAATCAAACTAATTTTGTTTTCTCTGGTTTTAATTCGTAGAAGATTTGCAAATTTGGTTTTTTTTTATAGTATCGTTGATTTCATTTTATATTGGCTAATTGATCATGTTTGCTCTTTTCGGTGATGAATAATTTCATAGATGAAGTTGATGTTACTGAGTTGGAGACTGAGGTGTTGGATGAGAGTGATCTCATCGAGACGTTCCTCACGGGTAATGACCAGGATTTGTGTTTGTTACAAATGAATGTAAGAAGTATTAGTAGAAATCACAATGAATTCCTCACGTTTGTTTCTTCTTTCAATTTCAATGTTGATATAATCGTCTTAACCGAGACATGGATTGCGGATAATGTCGATCAGTTCAGTATTCCTGATTACGTTGCTTATTATAATGGTTCAAATATAAATCAAAACGATGGTGTTGTCGTGTATATCAGATCATGTTTAACTCACTCCGTTGAGATAAAGATAATTCGAAGTCTTAATATGATGATTTGTTCTTTCGAAAAACATGGTAAATTATTTAATGTATTACCATACTATCGACCACATACCTACAAGATCGACGATTTCCTTTCAGATCTTGAAACATTTCTATCGACCACAAAGCTGAATGGTACGACTTATTTTCTGGGTGACTTGAATGTGGACATTATGGACCACTGTTGTTGTGATAGCTTAAGATATCTCAAGTTGCTTAGTGGCTGTGGTTTCAAATCGCTTATAAACTCCCCTATCAGAGAGACTGAGAGTACATCATCGTGTATCGATCACGTCTTTGTCAGCAACTCTGTGGCGCGCGTAGTTATAAAACCTATTGTTCTGAAAACCCACATTACTGATCACTATACGACACTTGCCATTCAGACATTGTCCAACCCGGGGTACTGTAATCCACAAGGGAAATTCAGGAGGTGCATTAACTACGAGAAATTAAAAGATGATCTCATGCACGTATCATGGGATGAGTTTTATGACACCGCAGATATTGCACGGAAGGCCGATATATTATATTTATTGAAACTGTTACCAGTTGTGTGAGTGCAGCAACCACATTGAAGGCCATTAAAATACAAAAATGAAAGCAACCCTGGATAACAATTGGTTTGATCAAGTCTATACGTACTCGAGACAGATTGTTCCAAAGGTTTATTAAAACAAAGTCCAATGAGGCCAGGGATAGTTATAGAGCATATAGGAATAAACTGAATTCACTTTTGAGGAAGGCAAAATTTTCTTATTATAGGGAGCAAATAAGAGAAGCTAAGGGCGACTGTGGAAGAACATGGAAAGTGCTCAATGGAGTGTTTGATGGTGGTGGCTCATCTAGATCAGTGCCCGATAGGGTCGTGATTGGCGATGATGAGATTGTTGATGAGTGGGGGATAGCGGATGCTATGAACCAATACTTTGCGAGTGTTGGTGAATCGTTGGCCGCTGATATTCCGGAGGTCCCAGATGATTCTGAGTTCGACTGCAGGCTTGGACAGACCGGTGGTTCGTTTTATCTGGAACCGACAGATTCAGCTGAGATAATGGGGCTCGTGGGTTCCTTAGGCGACCACAAGGCACCAGGTCACGATATGATCAGTAATACTAGGATGAAAATAATTGCACCGTATTTGGTAGAGCCCTTTGTTGACTTGGTCAATTCCTGTTTATCGGAGGGTTTTGTTCCCCACTATTTCAAGATCTCATTGATAACTCCAATCCACAAAAGAGGTCATAAAAGCGACCCAGGTAACTATAGACCGATTTCTACCATATCTGTGCTCGCGAAGTTGTTCGAAAAAGTACTTTGCTCGAGGTTAGTAAAGTACCTGGATAAGTTCAGGATTCTCTCTGAGTCGCAGTTTGGTTTTAGGCAGGGAAGGTCAACTGCGGATGCACTGGATGTCCTCATGGAGAGTCTATATGGTGGTGTTGACAACGGTAAGAAGATTCTCTGTGTGTTCGTTGACCTGAAGAAGGCATTTGACACCGTTTGCCACAGGAAACTATTAAAATAGCTGCAGAACATAGGTATAAGAGGCGTAGAACTTGAGTTGTTTGAGTGTTATTTGTCAGGAAGGATACAGCAGACAAAGATCAATAATGCATTGAGTAATGAAGCAGTGGTTAAGTGGGGTGTACCCCAGGGTACAGTCCTCGGCCCAATACTTTTCCTCATATACATAAACGACCTCCTCAATCTTAATATTGAAGCCAAAATAATCTCATTTGCTGATGACACATGTCTTGTATTTGAACAGAGTTCATGGGAGGAGGTTAAAAATATGGCAATAACTGATTTGAACACTGTGAAAAGGTGGTTCGATTGGAATATGCTCTCGGTGAATATGAGGAAGACACACTTCCTGCCCATTTCTTTGACTAATAACTCATTGCCTGGTTATGACTATCTTCGTTTCGATGGTGACAGGATAAATCGTGTAGAGTTTACTAGGTATCTTGGAGTCTATGTTGACTGTCACCTCAGGTGGGATATTCACAGTGTAGAGTTGCACAAAAAATTGAGGAAAATTTTATATAAGATGCGCGTAGCGAGGGAAATCTTGCCATGGGATATGCGTTATACCGTGTACTACGCCCTTGTACAGTCGGACCTCCAGTATGGTATTAGTGCCTGGGGTGGTCTTGTGGGAAGATATTACCTCGTTATTGAGAGAGCGCAGAAACGGTTATTAAAGGTTCTCTTTGCCTGTCCTATTTCCAACGGAGATGTTGTTCCGGGAGCTGAGGATTCTTGATCCCAGACAACTTTATTTGAAGGCTTTGATAACTTCTATTCCGAAATTCCGACACAGGCTTGACTTTATGGATTCAATCTATAGAACGCGTCAAGCTGAAAATGGGATAGTGAGAGGTCCAAGAGTGACCAGAGAAAAATCAAGATCTTCGCTTCTCTACAGGTTATCCCAAATTTATAATATAATACCATTATCTCTTAAGGTGCCACACAGCTTTCATTCCCTTAGAAAACACACAAAATCCTGGTTACTCGACAATTTTGGAAGACGGGCAGCTCATGAATTGTTCTGAGATTTTCAGATGTTCGTAATACTCAGTAAACCAGCTTAGTATTAATTTGTAATGTAGTGTAGGATGACCTGTATGTTGTTTTTAGAGGAGAAGAATACATTTTGTTTTGTTCTGTTGATTCCTGAGCGGACTCAAACACGAGCACTTAATTGAGCTTTCTTGAGCTCGCGAGGGGAACACAGCTTGTACGTTATGGAGAAATAAAGTATTATTATTATACTGGCGATGCACAACCTTTCCGACAACATATCCTAGACGTCCCAAAAAAGAAGAAGCTGAAAGGATGATTGGAGACATGGCTAGAGAAGGTGTAATCGACGATAGCCCCTCGACATCGCCCGTAGTATAAGTGAAGAAGAAGGATGGAACTACTAGATTCTGCGTAGACTACAGGCAGCTCCATCAGGCCACGAAAAAGGACAGCTATCCCTTACCGAGAATTGATGATACCCTGGACACACTCTCGGGATCACGTTGGTTTTCCACCTTGAATTTGAAGAGTGGATATTGGCAGGTTGGTTTGGATCCAAAGTTCAAAGAAAATACTGCCTTTAGTATCGGAACAGGTCTGTGGCAGTTTAAAGTTATGCCTTTCGGTTTATGCAATGCTCTTACCACATTCGAACGTCTGATGGAGACAATATTGAGAGGGCTCTCCTGGAAAACTTGTTTGGTATATCTGGATGATGTGATAGTAGTGGGAAAATCATTCCAAGATCACTTACACAACCTCTCCGAGGCTTTTCGGCGACTTCGTGATGCTAACCTGAAGCTAAGTCCTAAAAAATGTAATCTGTTTCGAACAGAAGTGAAATATTTAGGACACGTAGTTTCACGTGGAGATGTGAAAGTTGATTCGAATAAGATCAAGGCAGTGCAGGAATGGCCTATACCGAAAAGCAAGAGTGAGTTGCGAAGTTTCTTAGGCCTTTGCACTTATTATAGAAGATTTGGATCTGGTTTTGACGTTGCCAAGCCACTGACGAAACTGACGAAGAGTACATATAGTCCGATGATTGCGCTGACGTCTTCGAACGATTGAAAAAGGCTCTGGTCACAGCTCCAATTCTGAGTTACGCAAGGACTGAAGGTGAATTTGTGCTCGGCACCGATGCCAGTAATACAGCCATTGGGGGCGTTCTATCGCAAGTTCAGGATGGACAGGAAAGAGTCATTGGGTACTTCAGCAAGGTGTAGTCCAAACCAGAACGGAATTATTGCGTGATCAGGAGAGAACTTTTAGCAGTCATCAAGTTCGTAGAATATTTCTGCAAATATTTGTACGGAAGGAAATTCCTACTAAGAACGGACCTTGCTGCTTTGAAATGGCTCCTTTGTTTTAAAAACCCGGAAGGACAAGTGCCTAGATAGATTGAGGGGCTGCAAGAGTATGACTTCGACACTGAACACAGAGCGGGGACTAGCCATCGCAACGCAGACGCGTTATCAAGAAGACCTTGTCCCGACAATTGCAGCCATTGTTCGCGCCTGGAAGAAAAGATCGATTTAAGGCGGACCACCGCAATCTAAGACGACTGGCTACCTGAAGAAATTCAAAGAGCACAAGAGGAAGATAACGACATGATAGCAATCCTGAATTGGAAGAAGAGCGGTAGACGACCTACTTGGGAAGAAGTATCCAGATTGAGCCAGACTATAAAGTCGTTTTGGGCACAATGGGAAACGGTGAAGATTGATGGAAACGTTGTTGGGAAAATGAAGAGGGAACTGAGCAAAGACTTCAGTTGATTGTGCCGAAGAGACATTCTGACCAGACTACAATAAGGAACTTCAGGTGGAGATTTCGGAATAACTAAGATGTTGAAAAAAGTCAGGCAGCAATTTTATTGGCTAAATTGTAAGAAGGACTTTAAAGATTGGTGTAGAAGATGCAAAGTTCGCGCTGCTGCTAACGGACTTTATGATAAAGGAAAAGCGCCAATACAGCAACTTTCCCGAAACACAGCATGGAACAAGTACATTTTAGTAGCGATGGACTATTTCACAAAATGGGTGGAAGCCTACGGTATTCCTAATCAAGAGGCAAGTACAGTAGCTGATAAACTGGTCAAAGAATTCTTCTGCAGATTTGGAATACCTCTAGAGGTGCATTGTGATCGAGGTCGAAATTTTGATCCGAAGTTATTCCAAGAAGTATGGAGGAAATTGAGGATTCACAAAACAAGGACTACATCTCTTCATCCACAATCAGACGGCATGGTCGAACCAATGAATCGGACCATGGGAAAACATCTTGCCAAAGTAGTTTCTGATCACAAGCGTGACTGGGATGAATATTTACATCTTTTGCAGCTTTCACACTCCTCTCCAGAAGAAAATTCACTTATCCCAGATATCTCACATATCAAAAGTATTAAGCTCTGTTGGAGCCCTTTCCAGGTTTTCGGGCTCGTGGTGTAGGTTGGATTCCTGCTCCGCCTGCACTTCCTGCCGGAGCAGACGGTGTTCCTCTGCATTCCCCATGTACTAGCGTACAGTTCTCGCCGTTCCGAGCAGTACCGCCTTCTACATGACTCTATAGATATTTTAGTCCAACTGAAGTTTCCTCAAGTTCTCTAGTAGTTTCTTCGGTATCAGGCCTGTAAATGAAATGACAATAGAGATGGTCTTGATATATTTCAGCTTCCACTGTCTTCTGGTTTGTTCCTCGAGATCTCTGTATTTTGAGATTTTTTTCAGTGTGCCTATCTAGGAGATTGTTATTATTTGGAATTGCCACGTCGATGAATAGTGCTCTGTCCTCATCCTTATTGAGCAATATGAGGTCTGGTCTATTGTGGGTTATTTTCCGGTCTGTGAGAACTGTGCGATCCAAGTAGAGCTTGTGATGTTCATTTTCCAACACAGCATCCGGATGGTAATTGTAATAAGGAACCTTTTTCGAATTCAGAAGTTGGTGTTTTATTGCCAATTCTTGGTGAAGAATCTTGGCAACAGCATAATGTCTATTTTTGTACTCCGTGCCCGCGAACTTCTGACATCCCCCGGTGATGTGCTGGATAGTTTCATGTGTTGCACAGCCATAACGACAGCTATCGTCCGCCCCTGAGGCATCCTTGGCGATATATTTCATGTAATTTCTTGTTGGAATCACTTGATACTGGATGGCGAGCATGAAGCCCTCTGTCTCAGGAAACAACCTTCCGGAAGTCAACCAGCAGTTTGACGCAGATATGTTGACGTAACCTGGTTGACCTCGTTCTGGTGCCTCCCATGCAAAGGTTTGCCAATCAGTTTCTGCATTTTACTTTCTGCAGAGTATTCGACGGTTTCCAAGTGATCTTGTTGTAGCTTTAAGGGTGTAGAACTATCAGCAACACAAACTACTCGATGGAGTTCTGACGAAGCAGCCTTGCTCAGGAAATATTTTCGAAGTCCTTCAATTTCAATTATTATTATTATTTTATTATTATTATAAGTCTGGAGAAGACGTAGCTGGGAAGGACTACGTTAGTAAATAAAGAAACAAGCTGGATTACATTCATGACACGGTGCGCAATCAAATGCAGCAAGCAAGTGACCGAATGAAAATGCGCTACGACATCAAGGCTTTTGGAGGTAGATTCACCTCTGGAGATTTGGTGTGGCTACATAATCCACAACGGAGAAAAGGTTTTTCTACAGAGCTGCAGAGACAGTGGGAAGGACCGTATGAAATTATCAAGAGGATGTAGTTTACAGGATAAGGAAGCCCCCAGAAGAAAACCGAAGGTCATCCATTTCAATCGATTAGCCCCGTACGCGCAGGACGAAGAAGAAGTACGTCTTGTGGAAGTTCCGATGCAAGGTAACAGCGATTACCAGAAATTTATGGATTGGTAAGGTGAGACACGCGTTGCACGGTTCGGCGTCACACAGGAAGTACATCAAGACCTCTTTACAGTTTCCGAGGAATACTCTCTCGCGAAGGCTAAAGGTCGGTTGATTTATTACCTAGTCACCAAGCAACATTTCCATCAGAAGCCAACCTATCAGAATCTATGGATGGCACTGCATAGCTTACAACCTTCAACGGTTTGAAGTTAGGAAATTAGCTGTTCCCAAGCTTGGTTGTGGACTGGACCAGCTGAATTGGCGGGTTGTGCGAAGCATGCTGGAGGTGGTATTTCAGGAGACTGGTATACGAATCCTAGTATGCAATTTTAATCTGAAGCAAATCAAGGAGTCTAGCAAAACTGTGGAGTGCTACTTCCATCAGAAAGGCTACTGTAGGAATGGTGATGAGTGCAGGTTTCGCGACGGTCCTCGGATAAATTCACGGAATCTGTTCTGGGACAGAACAGGTTTAAGTAGGGGACAGTATTACCAGTCCGGCCTGGCGGCCGCTTCCTTCTGAAAGGAGCGCGGCCGCTTACTTCTTGAACGATCGCGAATGGCACAGGATTGTTTCCGGCGCCTATATAAGCCCAGCGGAGGAGCAGGTAGGTCAGTTCAGTACAGTATAGTTCAGTGTGCAAGCGACGGACTAGTGGAAATAAATACGAGTGTAAATATATAATTATATTTTTCACGATGAAAATTCGTTTTTAAAAACACAAACTTTATTTCGGAAATTTACAACGATGACTAGAGACTACTCTATGTAATGAGACAAGCTAAGTAACTGATTGACATCTGAATTAATTCTCCCCTTGCATCCTGAATGAATTGATATTTATAACAGTGGGTTATCTTAAAAGAGATAAGGATGCAGGTGCACTATTGCGTAATATTAATATTGTATGGCTATATCTAGATTTAAATGAGTAACAAACAAAAGTCTAATTCGAGTTAATAAGGGTTAGGATTATGTGATTCCTCCCCACCTTAGATAAAGGTATTGTAACGATACTTGATTGTTTTAAACAAAAATCAAGCCTCGTTTTAAATGTCCGTTTCCCTGAATTTTCCAGTTGAACAATGCAACACCGTCTGATGGAGATTTCAGTTTTACTGTTGTTATTCCGTTTCATTTCAGAAATATTTTTTAGAATCCTTAATAATGAATTCAAATTCCGTATAACTGAAATTTTCATCATCAATCCGCCTTAAGAATCCAAAACAAAGAAAAAGTGTCTTTCTGCATTCGGCGTTGTTTTTCCATCCACAAAAACATACCAAATTCAGCATAAAACAACGTGGATTGCAGATGACGACAGTTTTTTTTACCGATAAAGAGATAACCGCCACCGAGAATATTTCTTCTGGGGAGAATATTCGAGAATACCGAATTTTTGGATGCAATTTTGGTCACATGACCGTCCACATGTTGAAAAGTTGATAAATAGGGCCGCACCACCAAACGAACGTCATTCATGATTCGTTATTCTGTATTCGATCATTCTTAATTCATTCTTCATTCGGTAATCTTTCTTGCTTCATTATTCACTGTTCGGCGATTAATTAATTTCTGATTATTTTTGATATTTTTCCTATTAGAGTTTTTCTTTTCTTTTTCTGTTCTCTAAGTTGTGGTGTGCCCGTACCGGAACAAACTGTAAGTTTTTTTCTTGATACCGCATACTTCGTGATTCAAATTTGCATTCTTTTATTTGTTTAATTGTGTTAATCCCTGTTGTTAATCCCCCTGTTTACCGCAGACTTCTGTCGTCTGGCTCCCTGGTGACGGAAACCAATCGGCAGAGGTCTCGAAGTTTTTCTGCTGGTAATGCTTGGCGTGTACACCCAAGGTTGCCACGGAAAGACCACAGTAACCTATCCCGTCCTACCTCTGTTGTGTTCCGTTTAAATTTCCCGTTTACCGCAGACTTCTGTCGCCTGGCTATCTGGTGACGGAAACCAATCGGCAGAGGTCTCGAAGTTTTTCTGCTGGTAATGCTTGGCGTGTACACCCAAGGTTGCCACGGAGAGACCACGATAAACTACCCCGTTATCCTGTGAATTGTTGCATTGTGTTTCACCTGCATCAACTCCGTCCCGTTTATTGAATAGCTTCAATTCTGATTGGCCTGTACACTGAAAATCACTAAAAGTGCTCGGGATCAAACCCATTGCTAAATTCACCGATTACAGAGATTAGGATCTTTCTGAGACACCCTGTTACTGTAAATTTTGTATAAACCCCGTACATCCTTTATTGTCTCAGAAGGAATCAAAGTGACCGCTATTGATTATTTTCTTTCTTTAATGCCTGATAGTTTGACTGAATATAATTAATTTGAATATTCTTTAATTATTATTTTCACATAATTTCCGTAAATCTATTAACGCTTTAAAAACTGTTTCCTACTTCGGTTTTTCATAATAAAATTCTTTCGTAATTGAATAGTAAATATTTCTATTTTTTCGGTTAATAAAAGCAACTTCTCCTGTTGACTTGTTTCGCGATTTTAATTCATTAGTTCCACCATATTTTTGTTCAAACGTTAAAGCAATACCTTTATTCATATGAAAATTTTTTGATACACAATGGGCTAATGCATATTTCCTAGGGGCTTCAAATAAATTACCTTCTTTTTCTGGAACATTAAAATTTTCTTCAATTTCTCTTTTATCGTAAAGTTTCAAAAATTCTTCGTAATTCAAATGATCGTTGAATTCAAAACAATTCTACTAAGGGCACCGGCATTATTATTTGATTCTTTCTTATATTTGATTTCATAATCATATTATTCTAATTTAATACGCCATCTCATTAAGCGTGAATTTGGTTCCTTTAAAGAAAATAACCATGTCAGAGGTTTATGATCCGTGTATATCGTAAATTTTCTTCCGTATAGATAGGGTCAAAAATGCTTACATGTTTTACTCTATTTGAAAAACTAAGGGGTTGACCTGGGAGTTGAAGTACTTCTTCATTTGTTTGAAGTATTTTCATTAATTGACTATTTAATTTTGGTTCTAAATGACTTAAATCAATTGGAATCTCTGTTTGATTCTCACAAACTTGTTGGTAGTAAAAAGGTATTTGACAATTATCATTAAAAATAATTTGATTTTGGAAATCTAAGTTGAGTCCGTATTTATTCAGGAAATCTGCACCAATTGAACCATCATTATTTTTATGAAATTTATACAAAATAAAAGGATGAAAATCATTTGTTCTGAATTCTGGAAATAATGGTAGTAAAACTTTTTCGTCAGAAGTTTGCTTTCTAAAACAAGCAGTAAATGTAGTCGATTCTCTGAAAATATTCTTAGGGAAATTATTGTATGCAAATTTTGGATCTATTAAACAAACTGAACATCCCCTATCAATTAATAATTTACACTTTGGATTCGAGAATTCAATATACAGTAATTGATTAGAGTGATCTAAAGAATTATTTAGGTCAATGGGTCTTCTTGAGGCGTTTCGTGAAAATTTTCATTACTAGGAGAATAACCAGGATCTTTAGAAGTAGATTGTACATGCGTTAATTCTTCAAACATAAAATTAGGTTTTGGATTCTCATTTACGAATCTTCTTTGAGGATTTATATCATATTGTGAAGAATAATTTGGACGTTTTTGAGGATAATTTCTGCTTTGAATAGACATTCTTTCTGAAGGACTATTATTTCTATAATTAGGATTTGGTTTGAAACTATTTTGATTATCATTTCTATTATATCGATTTCCAAATACTTGCTGATTAGTCGGATAATTATATTTAACCGGACGTTGATTTAAATGTGTCGGTTGGGAAAGAAATTGAGTATTTCTTTGATTATTTTGATTAAAAAATTAGCAGGACGATTGTAATTATTTGCTGGGCGATTAAAATGTGTATTATTAGTTTTTCGATTATTTTGGTTGAAATTATTAGAATAGTTATTCTTAATTGGTTGAGGCTTATTCCGTCTGCTTTTATCAAGTAATTCGTATTGTTCTGAATTAGAAATATAATCGTTTACAGCATTCACAGTATCATCAAAGCTATAGTCATTATTCATAATTAAATGCGTTCTCAATTCAGAGGGTGAGTTTGAAATTAACACTGTTTTGCAAATTTTTAGAATATTCGTTTTACAAAATAATTTTTCAGTCATTGGATCTGCATCAATTCGATAATTAATTCGAAAGTTAATACTTCAGCACGCGCTCTATCAATTAATTTCGATTTTACAACAGCAAAGCAATAATTTTCAACGATTTGGTTCTCATTAGCGAACATCCTTAAATAATCTTCAGTATTTTGAATAAGCGAATGCAACTCATTTTCTATACCTGAAAATTGAGGTAATAGCATGCCAAATTTTTCTGCAATAGACAAATATATTCTTTCTGTAGCCATTTTAAATTTATTAACTTTTTTATTCTCTTTGAAGGAAAAATGCTTAATTGAAGTAATCTTGAGATTTCGTTATTTTAAATAATTATTCAATATTAAAAATTCACGTTATTATCGGTTTTTGAAAGAAACCTAGAAAAAACTCTTCGTAATCCGTTTTAATAAAGAAAAACCTAGGAAAAACTTTTTAGAAGAAACCTAGAAAAAAATTTAGTACCGGTTTTACGCTCAAAACTGGGAAAAGGAATAATAATTTTGGGCCAGGTTATTAGACTGGGGGAAAAAATTCAGGACTTGCTCACCACGTTGTATTCCTTAAAGTTGGTTTTGAAGTCGTCGAAGGGCGCTACTCGATCAATCGGACTCCTACGGTGTTTCACCTTGTTCTTTGGTTGTGCTGAACAGTTTGTAACATGGTTACCTCGGAGAAAACTTATCTCGAGCGCCAGCTATTCTTTTCATTAGGAAGAATAGCAATTCTACCAGAGTAGCTGCTAGTCGGAGACAGGGTTCGCTGTTATCTAGGGTGGTAGCGATAACGAAGTAGTCAAAATCAAATTATGTACTAGTTTATTCACACCTTCGGAAACTGATTATATGTACAACGGAGATATGTGTTGGTTTGAAATATGAGCGAATCTATCAGCAAACATACATTCGGGAAATTCTATCCGGTCACGAGCACTTTATAAAGTTTATACCGGGTACAGTGAAAAATCAAAGGTTGTTCAATAAAATGCGCCAACCAGAACTGACGAAATGAATACTAAGGATGACCTCGCGAAGTGAAATGACTTGCTATACGGTATCGGGATGTAATTAATCGGATTTCTCCAATGAAAAGAAACACAATCAGGGCGGATCTATTCGAGACTTTTATTCGCTACCCCAAGAGCTATAACGCTCCATGACTGATAGCGAAGAAAAGGTCTATTTTTAGCGCAACTACGGGATTTCACTGACGACGAACGGTATGTCTTATTCTCTTTCCTAAGGGCTTACGCGCCATGAATGATAGAAAAGAAGAGATTCCGGATTCAACACTTATGACGCGGAACGCGGACAGGGGGTTTGACGGGACCTTCCCTTCAGTACCCCAAGGGCTTACGCGCCATGACTGATAGCGAAGGGAAAAGTCAGACTCGCGAAACAGGGTAAAGTAAGATAAAATATAACAGAAAGCGATACAGTACAGCAGTGTCAAAGAAGTAACCGGTGTAGGTCTAATTTAGAAACTGAACGGTAAAGACGGGGACCTACCTCCTTTATTTCAGGCACTCGCGGAAAGCAAATGAGAAAAAACTAAAAATTAATTCTCAATAGCACTGATACTAGCAACACAAAATTATTCTTAAAATTGTTGAACGGCTTGTGGGGCACACAATTAACGTCGAATCGCAGAAAGTACGGAGCGTAAACTAACTAAAGAGACTGAAGTAAAAGAGCAGAAAAAGTAAAAGCGACTGAAGTAACAGAGAATCAAAAGTCAAAAGTGACCGTCGCGGGGGAAAATCTGCTTTTATAGGCAAATCCCCCCCATACGTAAAAATTCTGAAAATTCCAGAATGCGACAAGAATGAAAAACGTCGTCAGCTCCGGTTTATCGCATATCAACATCAGAAAAACGTCAAAATCTTCAACGGCATGCAAGAAAAACAACGTTAAACACAGATAAACGGTTTTTTACATTTACTCTGCCTATCGGAATGAATGTACTGAATATTTTAGAATTAAAATATTTTATTTATCATTTACTCTGCCTATCGGAATGAATGTACTGAATATTTTAGAATTAAAATATTTTCAAAGGCGGAAATATGAAACGAAAGGAATGCACTAAAATGAACTCCAATTTTCCTCAGAAAACTGGGATTCATTACAAGTTGAAACTGACAACTCGTGGATGCTCTGGATTCTTGGCTTTTCAGGCACAATTCCAGGTTTTCTGCTTTTCACACAAATTGGCACAATCCCAGACCTCGTCGCCAATTATATTTTTTACGATGAAAATTCCGTTCTTAAAAACACAAACTTTATTTTGGAAATTTACAACGTTGACTAGAGACTACTCTATGTAATGAAACAAGCTAAGTAACTGATTGACTTCCGAATTAATTCTCCCCTTGCATCCTGAATGAATTGATATTTATAACATTGGGTTATCTTAAAAGAGATAAGGATGCAGGTGCACTGTTGCGTAAAATTAATATTGTATCGCTATATGTAGATTCAAATGAGTAACAAACAAAAGTCTAATTTGAGTTAATAAGGGTTAGGATTATGTAATTATATGTATAGTAGTGACAAAGTTAATTTTGTAATGAATCGGAATACGAGATTCCGAATTAATTTGGTATAATTCGAAAGATGTATCGCTAGAACTTTCATACATTTTTGCAGCCGTACTGCAAAGGCGTTTATTAGGTGGAAATATGACACTGTGAGGCGCTTGAGATCAGGCGGTATCAAGTCGCGAAAATTTAAATAATAACCAGCCCGATGAGATCTGAAAGTGTTCGTGACACTCAGTCAGAAAATCTGCAGATAATGATACAATGTACCATTCGGAGAGCAACCGGCGATCGCCAGCCTATGTAATTGATTCCAATATGCGGTGATAGGGACTTTAGAACGGGTGAAAACGGTCATTCTTGTAGATTAAGGAAGAGATTTATTAGTCTGGAGACTAATCTGAGAGGAAATCAGTTCTCAGAATTCGAAGTAGTCGAAAATTTCTTGTAGAAGCACAGATTGGGAACGCTGATTTTACAACTCAGCAAGAATGATCATCCAGTGATTTTGGTTTTGGAATGTTTTTGTACCACCTATAGCGAGGGAGAGAAAGACTGGGGGGGGCAAAGTACCTCAGAAAAGTGAGTCAGTCGGTCCGAGGAATGTGATCAAAAAGAATACTCCTTTGAGTCGGTCCGAGAAAAGTGATCAAAAAGAGTATCCCTTTAAGTCGGTCCGGAGAAAGTGATCTGAAATAATTCCCTTCGAGTCGGTACGGAAAAAGTAGAGAAAATATAAGTTTTTGTAGAATTAGTCAGTCAGTAAAGAGGAAATGAATTAATGAATGAATGAATGAATGAAAGAGAGAATATAGGTATTTAGAATGAATAGGTTTTACGAAGAAAAATACAGGTAGATCACGGAATAGGATAGGAAACTCGGTCGGCTCATTAATATTGAAAAGTTGCGTATAATAAAAGAAATACGGTCCTTTGTATTTTGTTAATTTTGTTTCAAGTAGAAACGGCAAACAGGTAGATCAAAAGAACGGAAGTAAATGAATTGGAGTTAGGCAGTTTTATTCGGAATCATTATTAGAGTTTTTTTCGAGGAGTGTTCGATTATTTTTGATCATGGTAAACAACGAATATAGGAGAAATTTTGGATAGGGTCGAAACGCTAATCGTTTGCGACGGAAAAGTGCGGGAATTCGGTTGAGTGTAAAGAAGAAGCCGTTGGTGCGTGGAAAGTCTGGTGTTCGTAAGTTCTCCATTAGCATTATCAGGAGAACGACGATCGCAGAAAAAGGTAGAAAGTTCCAATTTTTGTTTGTGGATACAGATAATCTTGTTCGAGGTAGATATTTGATACCAAGTCTTCCTGGTGAAAATTAGCATGAAATCTCCCATGCAAAGGTTTTGCTTTTCATCTATGTGTAAGCATCTTTTGTCTGCTTTCTGTTTCAGTTTGTCGACCCAGGAAGCCGTGCGGATCGCTAGCCGAATTGACCCATCGGTTTATAGGATTGTTTTATGTTGGAAAAAGGTCATTATTTTATCTTTTTATCTCCTTTTGGGCATGCTTCCTTCAAGCATTTCAGACCACGGCCGCCTTCTGTGCGGGTTAAATGTAGTCTTTCGGTCGCAGAGTTTGGGTGCAGTATTCGATGTTGTACTAAAGTTGGTCCGAATTCCCCTGTCCAAACGCTGCAAGATCTGTGTTTGACCATGTCAAGAGTCAAGACACCGGCAGTATATGTAAATACTGGAAGCGCCCAGATGTTAATTGCTTTCAGTTTGTATAACTAAGTGCCGGCTATGCAACTTCGTTGAAGAGGTAGTTCAACATCTCTCATCAGGATGCTCACAAATTGCTGGAAGTATCTTTCACGGCATAATGACATGGGATAGGTGGTTCAATTGATGTCTCTGAGAAGGACTCCTTCAATACTTCACTCTACAGCTCTTGTATATTCCACACGCATTACCAGAAAGCGATAACACCAAGATATACTGGAATTAGACTTTGGTGACTGATAGAGGAGTGGAGCAATATCGACTAGACATGGTGGTGTGGAACAAGAAGGAAATACAGATTTGCTCATTGACCTCACTGTGTCACTAGAGGTATGGTACCTGTATATACATTTGGTAACCGAGAGTTAGCAGAGTGTTTACTATGGTTACTTTGGTGTCAGATACTGCACCGAAGTGTCAGGAATTCGCATATACAGACCGGCCACTTACTAACCGAAGAGACCAAAGTGTAACAACTTGTCGAGTTGCTCGGTACTCGCACCTACCTTGTTCAACATATATATTTCCGACATGCCACACCCAACGTCAAGAAAGTTCGGATATGTTGATGACCTGGCTCTTGCATCGCGGAGTAAAGCCGTAGAGGAGGCCAGTTGAATGCTGACGGAAGATCTGGCCATGCTGGGGGGATATTTCGCCGACTGGAGACTAACCCTAATATGAATAAAACTGAAGTGATGTGCTTCCACCTTAATAATGAACAAGCACGACTAGAGCCCTAAGTGTACTTCAACAATAACCTTCTACGCTACAATCCCTACCTAAAATATTTAGGAATAACATTGGATCGAAATCTTTCTTACAAAACACACCTAGAGAACACCGCAGCTAAAATAAACACCAGAAATAATATACACAAATTATGCGGTACCACTTGGGGCGCGAAAGTATCCACTCTCAAAACTTCAGCTATCAGCCTTGTTTACTCTGTAGCTGAATATTGTGCCCCAGCCTGGCTAAACAGCTGCCATGTGAAGACTATCGACACCAAACTCAATGAGACAAAGAGAATCAGCGGCTGCTTGAGGAGCACACCTTTACCTTGGCTCCCGGTTCTAAGCAATATTGCGCCTCCCAACATCCGTAGACAAGAGGGCTTAGTCAGGGAATATAACAAAATAATACTAAATCCCCTACTACCAGTGCACAGTGACCTTCCCGATGCCGGCTTGCAGACACTGAAATCCAGATCCCCTCCACTACCACTAGGAGAACAACTTGTGGGAGAGAATTTCAATCTGACCGATAAATGGAGAGAAAACTGGGAAGCCTCGGAGCCGGCCGGCCCAAGCAGTTCATGTTACCGATCCCACAGTGTCCCTACCAGGAATGGAACTGCCTCGCCTTGAGTGGAAAACACTCAACAGGATAAGAACATCCCACGGTATTTGCCGAGACTCGTACTATAAATGGGCACTCACGGAGACACAGACTTGTGACTGCGGGGAACTCCGCCAGACTGTTCATCACATTGCAACTGAGTGCCCCCTCACAGCGTATGGAGGGGAGGAGGGGACTTCTTCGAGTCCACCGACTCTATGCTGGACTGGATCAATGGCCTTGATTTTAAAATTTGATTTGATTATTAATTGTGTTCAATATAGAGTTTCATTTTGATGTCTGTACTATTGTACTTTCTGTTATATTTATATTCTGTGAATTTGTATTTGTGAGGTTTTTCAAGTACTTAATCCGTGTAAGCCATACGCTAAATAAATAATATAGAGAAATACGACGCCCTTGCTCATGAGATGGGAGACATGTGAAAGTGAACATCTGTTAGAATAATACCTCTAATCATGAGTGCCACTGGTCTAGTTCATCGAGAAACTGCTGCACTTATTGAAGAACTCAACATCCAAACATAATCACGTGAATGCAGAAGGCCGTAATATAACAGTTAGCATAATAAGTCATGGCAAAAGCTTGATGAAGTACTTGGTGAATAACTAACTAACTACTTAAGCAAAGACATGTTGTCTCTGACTGAGGCGTGATTGAGAAGTTCTTTTTATTGGTAGTGGGGATGGACGCTATCATGTGGTGCAGAGAGAACAATGTTTCAGTTAATCTCAGCTCATTTTGTGAATAACCATGCAAAATAAAAATAATCACGATCATAACAAATTTAATTGTCTGGCATATAGACTAATTATGGAAGCCTGCGACCTCATGGGGCCTGTTGGGGTGGTATCTCAATTGTTCCTCAAGTTCTAAGAGTTCTGGGTTGGTGAAAACTTAGGGACTCGAGGATTGTGATTGATAATGCGGATCACTTGATAATGAACGTTTATTTCCTAATCTAACAAACTATATATAGTCAAATTGTACAATGACGTCAAGACCACATAATCGAAATCGACTTACATTCTGCATATTCAGTACATTTTTCTTTACTTGCAAAATTGGATTAAGGAATGTTAGATATTAAAGCAAACTATTGCAATCCTTTGTCTCACCTGGCCTACTTACACAGGAAATAACAATTATGAAAGAGCGGATGATCTAAATAATTTCGAATGGAAATATTTGGTTGAATTGAGTTTATGAATTTTGGATATTTATTGTACGTTTCGTACATATTCCCGGCGGCCATGGTGATGTGATTGGGGTCTTGATGTCTTTGCTGGTGGTTGTCATCCCTGGAGCTGGACGCCTAGTCTGGAGTCATTGTATATTGGCTGCAGCTCGATCTCTTCAGGATGAACTGGTCTATTGCTCGCGTGTGCATCAGTCGGTGTTTGTTGTTGTTTCCTATATTTTAAAAAGTAAACAATAAGTAAAACAATGACAATGATTATTACGATGATCGTGCTGGAGTTTATCGTTGAATGCAAGTGATATTGTTTCCAACGGTAACCTGATACTTCGTCGCCCAGGTTAGATTGTTGTACCAGGAGTTTGTTTATTTCTCCAGATGTTTGGAGTTCTTCTTCTTCCGCTATGTGATGTGCCACTGGGAATTCCTGCGTCGTCAAGTTTATGGTCATTGGATGGACGTATGTTCCAATGACGGCCTTTTCGTCGAAAGTGTCGGCTCTTAAGATGCTCCCGTCGGTGTGTATCGTACAATGTGGGGATACTTGTACTATTCCTGTTCCGTTTATAGTGATTTCTTCTCTTTCACCATCACATGTGATTGAAACTGTCACTGCATGGTCGGAAATGTAGAGCCAGGAGTTCGGTTTTTTCATTTTCCTCCACAATATACTGGACACCCGGTAGCTGTAGGAAGGACATCTTTTTTGATTTGGTTGTTTGAATATTTCGTTGATTACGCAGTTGGGGTGCTTGTCCATGTTCCTGACGATACTGGGGTTGCATAAATAAATGTTATCTGCAACTTTTCTTGTCTTGGCGTCCTCCTGTTCTGTGAGCTCGAAGTATTTTTGTGTGTTATACTCAACTCCAAGAACTGAAGAGGTTATGACTGGTTCCACAAATGTTTTGTTTGGTTTTTCTTCTGGTATCGGGGTAACTTTTATCAGATCGTAATATCTCCTCTGTACCACATATAAATAGCAGTTAATTGATAGGATGTCATTGTCATATCGCGTTTCCATTTTCCATGCCGGTTTTATGAGGATCTTCAGGTCAGATGGCAATTTCATTTCAACATCCTTAGCGATTTTTCTTAATGCTGGCGGTGTTATGAAGTCTATTACGTGCCCTTGAGAGTAGTGGGCTTTCATTATCTTTTGATACTTTTCGCGTATTTCTTGAAGGTAGTTGCTTGCAAGTTGGAAGTTGTTCATCGCTTGTAAGTTCGAGGAATTTTCATCGACTGTTTCATACCATGCGTGCATATCATTGATAACTCTTATTCCTTCATTGAATTTTCGGCGGAAATTTTCCAGCTTCTGGTTAATTCGTTTTTCCGTTGTGTTCAAAGTGGCCAGTGTAGATATCATTATTTTGGATTGACGATTTGTGAGGCTGATTGAGTGTTGTTGGTTGTCATGTAGGTCGTCGATATCACGGTATACTTTTTCATTAACTCCAAAAACGGCTGTCATGAGTTTTCCAAGGATTCCTCTTCGTTGTCTTGTTTTTCCATCAAGCACACTTTCTATCAAGGACACAGCTTCATTTTCCATTTCCCTTATATGATGTTCGAATTCTCTGCAATGGGTATTTACTGAATGAGTAGCGATCCTTTCGCAGATGGTGTGAAATTGCAGGGAGGTGTTTCTGACGTTATCTCTGTCCGCAGCTATTTGTTCCCTAGATACGTTAAGTTTGAGTTTGAGCGTGCCAGCATTTATACAGGCTTGTCCCATATGTTCCACGTAGAGTCCGGGTTTCATTGGAGTTTCTGTGAAATCGGCATAGGATGGAGTGAATATGCACAACAAGGTCAGAAGTGTTACTAGAAATTTGTTTTTTCCTTTCCTTTGTGTGGGTGCCATGGGAATTTTCAGGTTTTCTTCTTCTTCGCTCGTAACGGGCAGTTTACAGATTTTCGTAATCGGTCTTTTTAAGTTGGGATTATCTTTGGTGCGTGAGGTCACCACCCGTACTAAACCATCGTTGCCGTGGTGCGTTTCACTAACTTTTGCGAGGGGCCAGTTGTTTGGGTTGACGTGTTCTTGCTTTATCAACACAATGTCTCCTATTTTCAAGTTCTCTTCTCTCCTAGTCCATTTCGATCTATGTTGAAGGCGAGTCAGGTATTCGCTGGACCATTTCCTCCAAAAGTCTTTCTTTATCGCCTGGATAAGAGACCATCTATTTCGAAGACTCAATCTTTCATCTAGTGGCTGTGATGATTCTGGAATCGCCTTGAGAGGGTGACCGATTAAGAAATGTCCTGGTGTAATGACATCTATTTCCTCTGTATCTTCTGAGAGTGCTATTAGTGGGCGTGAATTCAGGCATGCTTCAATTTGGCAGAGCAACGTTGACAGTTCTTCATATGTTAAAGTGTGATTGCCGATTGTTCGTTTCAGATGATATTTGATGGACTTGACTCCAGCTTCCCAAAGACCTCCATGATGAGGGGATGCTGGAGCGTTCCAGTGCCATCTCACGGCTTCGGTGGCAACTGCTTCTTTTATGGCTTGTTCGTCAATGGCATCTTTTGTTTCCTTGTCCAGGATTTTCTTGGCTCCTACGAAGTTTGTGCCGTTGTCTGAGTACAAATCGGTGCATATTCCCCTGCGCGAGATGAATCTCCTGAAGGCAGCCATGAAGGCGGTCGATGTAAGGTCCGTGACAGCTTCTATGTGGATTGCCTTCGTTGATAGACATATAAAAACTGCTATGTATCCTTTGTAGGATTTACATCCTCTTCCTCTGGAGAGTCTTATCTGTATCGGCCCAGCGTAATCGACACCAGTGTGGGTGAATGGATGCGACGGAGCTACTCTGGGAGTTGGCAGTGATCCCATTAATTGGTTTCTTGTCTCTGCTCGGAATCGTGTACATACAACACATTGCCGGATCATCTGCTTAACTTTGTTCTTCGCTTGAATTATCCAATACTTTTGTCGAATGTGATTCAAAGTAGCTTGGTTTCCTCCATGCAAGGTTTGATGATGAGCGTTTCTTATTATGAGGTTAGTATTGTGGCTCCTTGTGGGTAGTATAATTAGATGTCTTTGGCTATATTCTAGGGGTGCGTTATGTATTCTCCCATCTACTCTGAGTAGGCCTTCGTGATCTATGTATGGGTTAAGACTTTTCAGGTGGCTGGACTTCTTCACTTCACTTCACTGTTTTGATGATCAGCTCAATGTCATTTTGAAAATATGTGTGTTGTGTAAGCTTGAGAAGAGCTTTTTCACTCTCCTGTAGTTCTTCTGCTTCAAGGGATGTGGTGGATCTGCGATTTTCTGGTTTCAGGAATCTCCTGCAGTACGCCATAATTCTCACCGTTTTTTTCCATGAAGAGTATTTACTCAATATTTTTGGCGGAACGCGGACAGGGGGTTTGACGGGACCTTCCCTTCAGTACCCCAAGGGCTTACGCGCCATGACTGATAGCGAAGGGAAAAGTCAGACTCGCGAAACAGGGTAAAGTAAGATAAAATATAACAGAAAGCGATACAGTACAGCAGTGTCAAAGAAGTAACCGGTGTAGGTCTAATTTAGAAACTGAACGGTAAAGACGGGGACCTACCTCCTTTATTTCAGGCACTCGCGGAAAGCAAATGAGAAAAAACTAAAAATTAATTCTCAATAGCACTGATACTAGCAACACAAAATTATTCTTAAAATTGTTGAACGGCTTGTGGGGCACACAATTAACGTCGAATCGCAGAAAGTACGGAGCGTAAACTAACTAAAGAGACTGAAGTAAATGAGCAGAAAAAGTAAAAGCGACTGAAGTAACAGAGAATCAAAAGTCAAAAGTGACCGTCGCGGGGGAAAATCTGCTTTTATAGGCAAATCCCCCCCATACGTAAAAATTCTGAAAATTCCAGAATGCGACAAGAATGAAAAACGTCGTCAGCTCCGGTTTATCGCATATCAACATCAGAAAAACGTCAAAATCTTCAACGGCATGCAAGAAAAACAACGTTAAACACAGATAAACGGTTTTTTACATTTACTCTGCCTATCGGAATGAATGTACTGAATATTTTAGAATTAAAATATTTTCAAAGGCGGAAATATGAAACGAAAGGAATGCACTAAAATGAACTCCAATTTTCCTCAGAAAACTGGGATTCATTACAAGTTGAAACTGACAACTCGTGGATGCTCTGGATTCTTGGCTTTTCAGGCACAATTCCAGGTTTTCTGCTTTTCACACAAATTGGCACAATCCCAGACCTCGTCGCCAATTATATTTTTTACGATGAAAATTCCGTTCTTAAAAACACAAACTTTATTTTGGAAATTTACAACGTTGACTAGAGACTACTCTATGTAATGAAACAAGCTAAGTAACTGATTGACTTCCGAATTAATTCTCCCCTTGCATCCTGAATGAATGACATCTATTTCCTCTGTATCTTCTGAGAGTGCTATTAGTGGGCGTGAATTCAGGCATGCTTCAATTTGGCAGAGCAACGTTGACAGTTCTTCATATGTTAAAGTGTGATTGCCGATTGTTCGTTTCAGATGATATTTGATGGACTTGACTCCAGCTTCCCAAAGACCTCCATGATGAGGGGATGCTGGAGCGTTCCAGTGCCATCTCACGGCTTCGGTGGCAACTGCTTCTTTTATGGCTTGTTCGTCAATGGCATCTTTTGTTTCCTTGTCCAGGATTTTCTTGGCTCCTACGAAGTTTGTGCCGTTGTCTGAGTACAAATCGGTGCATATTCCCCTGCGCGAGATGAATCTCCTGAAGGCAGCCATGAAGGCGGTCGATGTAAGGTCCGTGACAGCTTCTATGTGGATTGCCTTCGTTGATAGACATATAAAAACTGCTATGTATCCTTTGTAGGATTTACATCCTCTTCCTCTGGAGAGTCTTATCTGTATCGGCCCAGCGTAATCGACACCAGTGTGGGTGAATGGATGCGACGGAGCTACTCTGGGAGTTGGCAGTGATCCCATTAATTGGTTTCTTGTCTCTGCTCGGAATCGTGTACATACAACACATTGCCGGATCATCTGCTTAACTTTGTTCTTCGCTTGAATTATCCAATACTTTTGTCGAATGTGATTCAAAGTAGCTTGGTTTCCTCCATGCAAGGTTTGATGATGAGCGTTTCTTATTATGAGGTTAGTATTGTGGCTCCTTGTGGGTAGTATAATTAGATGTCTTTGGCTATATTCTAGGGGTGCGTTATGTATTCTCCCATCTACTCTGAGTAGGCCTTCGTGATCTATGTATGGGTTAAGACTTTTCAGGTGGCTGGACTTCTTCACTTCACTTCACTGTTTTGATGATCAGCTCAATGTCATTTTGAAAATATGTGTGTTGTGTAAGCTTGAGAAGAGCTTTTTCACTCTCCTGTAGTTCTTCTGCTTCAAGGGATGTGGTGGATCTGCGATTTTCTGGTTTCAGGAATCTCCTGCAGTACGCCATAATTCTCACCGTTTTTTTCCATGAAGAGTATTTACTCAATATTTTTGGCTGATTCTCCACGCTTGCGGTATTCGCGGAAATTTCTGTTTTCTTCAATTCCTTCGTGACTTCCTGTGTGTCAGAAGGGAGTAATTGTAGATGGATTTCTTCTTTCAGTCCATGCTTTAGCCATTCGGGTCCATTCCACCAAAGGTTATTGCTTGCAAGCGCGCTGGGTCTCAATCCTCGTGAGATTAAATCTGCCGGATTATCGGCTGACCTTACGTAGTACCAGTGACCTTGACCTAGCAGGTTATGGATTTCTCGAACTCTGTTCGCGACGAACATTTTCCACTTTCTAGCGTCAGCGTTTATCCATGATATTACTACTTGAGAGTCGGACCCGGTGAATATTTTGGAATTGTTGTGATTCAGGGCCGTAACGCAGCGTTTGATGAGTTTGGCTAGAAGAAGGGCTGCGCAGAGTTCTAACTGCGGGATTGTCTTTGTATTTTTTAGTGGTGATACTTTTGATTTGGAAGCCAGGAGTCCTATGTGGGTGTTCCCATTTGTGTCTGTTGTTTTTATGTATACTGCAGCGCCATATGCTTTCAGGGATGCATCTGAGAATCCATGTATTTCCAAGGGTTGACCACGCCGTAGGTGAATCCAGTGTTGAACTTGAATTTCTTCTAATTTTGGAAGCTCGTTTCTGAAGTTTTTCCAGGTGTTCCTGATGTGCTCTGGTGGTGGTTCATCCCAAGATGTGTTGGTTTTCCATATTTCTTGCATTAACAGTTTCGCCTGTATAATGACTGGAGATAATAATCCAAGAGGATCGAAGATTGTGGCGATTTCTGATAAGATTTTTCTTTTGGTTAACCGATGTTCGGAGTTTCGTTTTCTTAGATACTGAATATTATCTTCTCTGGGAGTCCATGTTATACCGAGCGTCTTGGTTGGTCCATTTTTGTCGTCCAGCGTGACGGTGGATTTGCTCTCGGTCAGTACGTTATATTTCCACTTTCTTATATTGAATCCTCCCTTTTTGAGTAGGTCAGTTACTTCCTTTTGTATATGTCGTGCTTCTTCAATAGTATCAGCGCCACTCAGAAGATCGTCCACGTAGAAATCCCGTAGCACTATGTCAGCCGCAAGGGGGTGGTTTTTCTTTTCATCTGTAGCTAGTTGTCTCATTGTTCTTATGGCCAGGTAAGCTGCTGGTGCTGTACCGTAGGTTACAGTGGTTAATTCGTAGGTTTGAATTGGCTCATCTTTGGTGTTTCTCCAGAGTATAGAGTGTAATGGCTGGTTTTCTCTGTCCAATTTCACCTGCCTATACATTTTCTCGATGTCAGCTGTTATGGCTATTTTGTGTTTTCGCCATCTTATCAGAATATCTATGAGATCTTGCTGTAGTTTAGGTCCTGTGTGAAGGATGTCGTTTAGGCTGAGTCCGGTACTTGTCTTTGCGCTTGCATCGAATACGACTCTTAGCTTTGTCGTATCACGTTCTTCTTTCAATACAGGTTGATGTGGAATATAATACCTCTTCGCTGAATTATTTGAGCTAGCAATTCTCATATGACCTAGCGCAATGTATTCCTGCATGAATTCTTTATACATAGTTCTGAGCTTTTCGTCTTTATCTATCCAGCTTGTTTTCCAATTGAAATAGTCGTGCCAGTGCCCTCTGCTTCGATTCTCCTAGCTGAGTTGTACTTTTCTTGAATGGAAGTTTCACAGTGTAACCGTGCTCGTCCCGTCGAAAGGTGTTGGAGTAAAATTCTTCGACGAAAGTATCGTCGTTTGTTGTTTCCTCGGAATTTTCTGCTTCTTCGATGTTCCAGAATTTTGTGAGTTGTGAATTTTCATTCAAATTCGTGATCAAGCTTGTTACACGAAGTTGTGGACTCGATGATGCGGTTCCACTAATAATCCATCCGAAGTGAGTGTTTTGTGCCACTAGTCCATCCTCTGTTGCCTTGAATCCCGACTTCATATACTTGGGGAAGTAGTCAATTCCGAGTAGAACGTCGATTGGACCTGGTACATGGAATAATGGATCTGCGAGTTGTATATTGTCCCAGTTGATTTTGGTATAAAGGTGAGTGGATGGCATATTATTTGTAACTTTGCCTATTACATTGAGCTCAGCGTCCATCGCAAATTCACTGTCGAAGTTGGGTGTAATGTTCGTATTTATTTTCCACCTGGATTCCGTAGCGGTATTTCCTAGGCCGGTTATTTCAGCGTTTTGTTTGATTTTTTGTTTTCCCAATGCTTGAGCTGCGGCCGTTGTGATGAAAGAGGCTTGTGATCCTGGGTCAATCAGGGCTCTTAGAGTTAATTTTTCATCGTTTTTGTTGGTAGCTCTGATGAGGGCGGTTGCTAGCACTGAGGTCTTTGATTCTTGAAGGTTGTTCTTTGCGTGTCCCAGATGTGAATTGACCCTTTCTTGAGTGGGGTTGGAAGGATGTGGCCTTTTTGTATCATCATTTCGCTTTTCTCGATGGAGCATTGTATGATGGCGACCGTTGCATTTTTGGCATCTGGAACGACAGTGACAGATTTGTTTGAAGTGGTGACTCAGGCAGTTCCTGCATAGTTGTTTTTGGTTGATGTGTGCTTCTCTTTCAGCTAAGCTAAGATTTTTGAATTTTTCACATCTGTAGATTTCGTGGAGATTATTGCATATGCTGCATTTTGTTGTTCTCTGGAGGTGACTGTTTATTTTCTGGTGTTCATCGTACTTTCTTTCTGGTTTTTTTGTATTCGTTCTGACGACTTCAAGTGTTTGGAAACGTTGAGCTAGGAAGCTGATGAGGTCATCCAGGTGCTGAATATCTCGTGGCTTGTTTACACTTTGCTCGTAGAGATTTGCTGTAGTTGAATCCAGTTTTCTTAGTATGATATATGCAATTATGTCTTCCCATTTGTTTATATTCATGTTTCTGAGGGCTTTTGTGCTTTCCCTAATAGTGTCGTGTAATTTCTTTATGGCTCCTGCTGATTCAGAATTCAGATTGGTGAAATTGAGAAGATTGTCCATGTGTTTATTGAACAGCATCCTTGGGTTGTTGTATCTTTCCTCTATGAGTTTCCAGGCCGTTTGGTAGTTGGAAGATGATATTTCCAGATGTTGGATAATTCTGGCGGGCTTTCCTCTGCGATTTGTTTTCAACAGTTGCATTTTTTCTACACCTCCGAAGGAACTGTTGTTGTCTACTAGTTGCTTGAATATATCTCGGAAGTTGGGCCATGAGTCATACAGTCCAGTGAATGTCGGAATAGTTGTAGTTGGAAGATTAATTTTTGAGGATCCTGCTGAATTTTCTCTTCGGATTGTGGTTATTAATTTGGCTTGGGTTTCTTCGTACTTTTCATTTGCCTCATCGAAGTATCCATTTTTTGAATATAACTCTGCATCTTCTGTTCCCAAAGCGTTTATTTTGATTTCCAGAGAGACAATTTCTGACCATCTTCTTTCCATATTTTGTTGTTTGACCTTCAGTAGTTCGTAATGACTTTCATCTTCTAGTAGGTTGTTGATTTTGTTCAGATCTTTCAGGAATAATTGAATGCTCGACATCTGTTCTTTGATGATTTGGGAATCGGTAATTAATGGTTTGTGGGCATTTCCTTCCGTCGTAAGTCCATCTTCCTGAAGTTTTTGCTCAATTTTTTCCAAATGGGCAATTGCTTGTTGATGAATCTTTTCGGCTTGCCCATATACGTCCTTGGTATGGTATTCATGGGTTTTCGGAAGTTTTTGTAGCTTCTGATGTGTTTCTTTGAAGTTGTCCCATTCTTCATTTAATTGTGCCATCTTCCTGTCGCAGTATTCTTTGGTTTTTCTCGATGCTGAATCTTTCTTCATATTGATATGAGCCCTTTTTATGGCTTCGGCCGTTTTGAGCTGCTCGGCGACGAGGTTTTCCATTTTTTTTTTTTTTTTGATCTTTGTGTTGCTGGCTGATGGATTCAGTGGCTGGATATTATGTGAGTGGTTAATTTCTTGTGGATCGTGGATACAGTGGGTGTTTTCCAAAGTCCCTGGTGGTTGAGTCCGTTGACTGCTTCTTGTTGTGTGCCCAGTGGATGTATTTCCCTGGTGGTCGAGTCAAAGGGTTGTAAGTCCGATGACTGCTTCTTGATGTGTGCCCAGTGGATGTATTTCCCTGGTGGTTGAGTCAAAGGGTTGTGAGTCCGATGACTGCTTCTTGATGTGTGCCCAGTTGATGTATTTCCCTGGTGGTTGAGTCAAAGGGTTGTAAGTCCGATGACTGCTTCTTGATGTGTTTCCAGTGGATGTATTTCCCTGGTGTTCGAGTCAAAGGGTTGTAAGTCCGATAACTGCTTCTTGATGTGTGCCCAGTGGATGTATTTCCCTGGTGGTTGAGTCAAAGGGTTGTGAGTCCGATGACTGCTTCTTGATGTGTGCCCAGTGGATGTATTTCCCTGGTGGTTGAGTCTGTTGACTGCTTCTTGATATGGGTTCAGTGGATGTTTTTCCAAACTCCCTGGTGGTTGATTGTAGGCTCGAAGGCCTACAATGTTGGGGTGGTATCTCAATTGTACCTCAAGTTCTAAGAGTTCTGGGTTGGTGAAAACTTAGGGACTCGAGGATTGAGATTGATAATGCGGATCACTTGATAATGAACGATTATTTCCTAATCTAACAAACTATATATAGTCAAATTGTACAATGACGTCAAGACCACATAATCGAAATCGACTTACATTCTGCATATTCAGTACATTTTTCTTTACTTGCAAAATTGGATTAAGGAATGTTAGATATTAAAGCAAACTATTGCAATCCTTTGTCTCACCTGGCCTACTTACACAGGAAATAACAATTATGAAAGAGCGGATGATCTAAATAATTTCGAATGGAAATATTTGGTTGAATTGAGTTTATGAATTTTTGATATATTTAATTTTGGATATTTATTGTACGTTTCATACAGGGCCCAATAAGTTATTTCAATTTTTTTTTTAATGATTTGTATTTTTTACCATTTGGGGCCTATGCCGTTGCGGGGCCTAGGCGATCAACAACATCTTGTGAAACAAATGCATGTGAGAAGTCTCGAGTTTTTCGGAAGTACGTCCTATCATGCCCGGAGAACGATCAAATTGAAATTGCACAGCACAATTGCTGGACATCGGCAATGAAGAAATTACCATTGATAATATTTCTGGTTGTATTAAATTCCCAGTTATGACTTTTTCTCAGTTCACCGAAAAAAACCAACCAACTCACCGAAAACAGAAATCATGAATTGTTATGCGAACGTGCTGCTTAATTGGCTGCTAAGAATGTGGATATCAAAGAACTGAATTTTAGCACATGAACTGCAATGACTGGCAAAGCTGTGACTCATAAATCAATGGCTACAGTAACAAACCAAGATGATGCTGCCGACTATACAACTGAATTTTTAGTTTCGCAGATTTCTACAGACTGCCACCAGAGAATGTGCACTTCAGAGTTATGTTACAAAATTTCATACAATCATGTCTATGCAAGAGCAGCAGACTTGCTATGAGACATTGATGAACAACTGACCGATAAATGGAGAGAAACTGGGAAGCCAAGATGATGCTGCCGACTATACAACTGCATTTTTAGTTTCGCAGATTTCTACAGACTGCCACCAGAGAATGTGCACTTCAGAGTTATGTTATAAAATTTCATACAATTATGTCTCTGCAAGAGCAGCAGACTTGCTATGAGACATTGATGAACAACTGACCGATAAATGGAGAGAAAACTGGGAAGCCAAGATGATGATGATGATGCCGACTATACAACTGCATTTTTAGTTTCGCAGATTTCTACAGACTGCCACCAAAGAATGTGCACTTCAGAGTTATGTTACAAAATTTCATACAATCATGTCTATGCAAGAGCAGCAGACTTGCTATGAAACACTCATGAACAACGATATTGAACAATCAAAAAGGAGGAAGCGTTCTGATACCTAATATCCCCGTTATTCGAACCGACACTCCATACGAGTTCAAATGTCTACGATTTCCAGTGTGACTTCCAATGAAAATAAATAAATTGCAAAGAGAGTTCTTGAGTGTTTACGCTATTCTATGTGGAAAACGAAACAAAATATTTTCTGTTTACAAATAGGTAACAATTGAAATGAAAAATTTATATAAATATATAAAAATATACTCAATATATTTTTTGATAAGTTCACTTAATATTCACTAAATATTCGGTTACTATCGTAGGACAATATTGGCTGGGTCAGCTGATCATGAAATGATATTTCATGAAGTAATTTTGAGCCATCCTTGTGTATTCATGATTGAGACTTTCCAGGAATAGGAAAATAAATCACTAAAGCCTTTTTCTTAACTAATGCCGACGTTTCGTTGGTATTTTCTTACTTTTTCAAGGCTGTAAAATTTAATTAAAAAAGTTTTAGTTGAATACAATAGTATACGTCGGAAAAATATGAAAAGGAAGACACTTAACCTATACAAATATCTATAAATGAACTAAATAATTAACAAATAAAAAGGACAACTGTACATCACACACGTACGAACTGACCAAGTCAAACAAAGCCAATTTCAAAATCTCAATATTGAGCATCAGACACTATCATCGCCAAAGGCACATAGGTACTAGGAGAGAAAAATTGAAACATTTGTTCATCGGGCATCATAGGTAACGCAACTCCCATTTTGTTCACTTATGTGGTGATTTCAAGCTTCAATTTGTCCACCTATATTAACCAAAACAGCACTTTTTTCCTACCTTGAATTGTCTAAGAAAACAAACGACAATTCCACTCAACTGCTCAAGCTCAAATCCCCGTACGCAACATGGGCTGCCTACATGTTATCAAGGAGGAGTTTGTTTTATAGTCAATTCAAGGGGAATGTAAGTTCACAAATTGAAGCTTGAAATCACCACATAAGAGAACTAAATGGAAGTGATGTTGCGTTACCTATGATACCCGATGAACAAATGTTTAAATTTTTCTTGAATTGACTAAGAAAACAAACGACAGCCCGCGATGCATACGGGGATTTGAGCATGATCAGTTGAGTGGAATTGTCGTTTGTTTTCTTAGTCAATTCAAGGTAGGCAAAAAGTGGTGTTTTGGGAAATACAGGGTGTCCCGTAAAGAACACGTCAAACGAAAACGAAAAGTAGATCAGAATGTGCTCTACCTGATGTGAAAAAATCGTTCATATGAAAGTCTCACAGTTTTCGAGATTTTTGATGTTTTATGAAAGTGTTGAATTTTTTCACTTAAAATGCTTTCTCTCTTGCGGAAGCTACAATTAAATACTTTTCGAATCAGTGTTTTTTCCGTAAATTTTGTTGAATGATTACTTCACTTCATGCAATGAAAAATACCACAAAATATTATACAGGGATTCTGAAAAAAAAAATTTAAATTCATGTTCTGAAGGAAGTGTTTTTTTGTGCTGAATTCTATCTGACGTGATATGAAAGAAGACACTGAACCTTTTCTGCATATTACGTTGAAAAGTTGCCTATTTTGTGAGGATTCCGAAAAGGTAAAATACAGGTGATAACCGTCTTCACGAAAAAAGATATTTGAATGTTTATCGAAAATGAAGCATTTCTGTGAAAACCTGATTTTTTCACCTTTTCCATAAATACTTTCATTTTGCACTTCCTGCTGGAAATAATCAATCAACAAATCAATAAAATGTTATTTAGATGCTAATTAACTGACTGAGTTTTTTTATTTCTTTTTCTTTGGCTAAAGAACTCTCGAACATCGATATGATGTGATGCGATTAAATAATTCACCAGACTTAAATCCTCTGGATTTTTTTACTGGGGTTTTTTAGAAAAATGAAATTTATCCGAATCCTATAAGAGATGAAGCAAAACTTAGGGACCGCATTTGTATTTCAGCAGCCAAAATAGCGGGGAGAACTTTGTATGGTTTGAAAAGGTCATTTCTCAATAGATCTAGGGCATGTATTAGCGAAGGGGGTGGTCATTTTGATCATTTGCTCTAATAAGAATCCTGATGTTTTATAATTGATATTTTTATAAAGTTTCTTCACAATAGATTTGTTGATGTTGAAGGTCCTGTGCGTTATTACATTATATCATTACAATTAATGAATACTTTCATTTTATAAGTGATAAGGACTAACTGACATTTTTCAAGAGAATCATTCAATATGTTACAGCAGAATCTGCAAAATGAAAGAATTTGTGGAAAAGGTGACAAAATCAGTTTTTCACAGAAATGCTCCATTTTCGATAAACATTCAAATATCTTTTTTCGTGAAGAAGGTTATCACCTGTATTTTACCTTTTCGGAATCCTCAAAAAAAGGGAACTTTTCAACGTAATATGCAGAAAAGGTCTAGTGTCTTTTTTTATATAATGTCAGATAGAATTCAGCACAAAAAAACACTTCCTTCAGAACATGAATTTTAATTTTTTTTTTAGAATCCCTGTATAATATTTTGTGGTATTTTTCATTGCATGAAGTGAAGTAATCATTCAACAAAATTTACGGAAAAAAAACTGATTCGAAAAGTATTCAATTGTAGCTTCCGCAAGAGAGAAAGCATTTTAAGTGAAAAAATTCAACACTTTCATAAAACATCAAATATCTCGAAAACTGTGAGACTTTCATAAGAACGATTTTTTCACATCAGGTAGAGCACATTCTGATTTAATTTCCGTTTTCGTTTGACGTGGTCTTAACGGGACACCCTGTATAAGTGGACAAATTAAAGCTTGAAATCATCACATAGGTGAACAAAATGGAAGTGATATTGTGTTGCCTATGATGCCTGAAATGATAACACGGGTCAACACCAAATTTGACATTGACTGCAAAGCATAAAATTTCGATAGTTTAGATCCTAATTAGACGAAAAAAAATATATGGCATGGAAAAGTTTGCTTCTGTGCAGGAGACTGATTCAACGATAGCATTTACAATAAAAACAAGCAACATGTGGAGCCCATGGCTTGTCTTGATTCCAAACAGGAAAGTCAAAATATGCTTCATAGGCTTCAGAGAAAACGTGAGATATCTTTGATTCGTATTTCACGTCACGAATTATAATAAATTTACCACATATAAAACAAAATGCATCAGCATCGTATTTACACTTTCTTGACGATATTTGAAGTTTGTCTGGGCTAGTAAACAACAGTTATTTTCTTTTCGTTTTTGTGCATAATTAACCGGAAAATCCTAGTATAAACGTTAGGACAAAAAACAAAAATTTTTTTGTAGAGTCGTGTAATAAATGTATTTAAGGCCATCGACCTGAGTCCTTCAGCCAATAATAAACACCACATTCTGTATGCAATTACAAAAAATAAAGTATACAATATAAGTTAAGTAATATCTTATTCATTCATTTTTTGCAATAATGTGCACTCTTCGAACGGCAGCCCTAGCTTTGGTTTTTTCGGCTGCTGAATATTGTTGCCCCGTTTGGATTAATAGTGCTCATGTGCAGAAAATCGATGCACAACTGAATCTTTCCATGAGAATCATAACTGGAACTATTAGATCTTCACCTATTCAATGGTTACCAGTTCTTTCAAACATTATTCCGCCTCATATTCGTAGACAGACTGCGGTTATGAATTCCTGGAAAAAATTCCAATCCTATCCAGACTCGTTCCCAATTCTATCCTATATTCCCGAAAATACCATTCCAAGACTGAAGTCGCGTAAACCTTTATGGTCCAACTCTTTTCTTAATTCGAATATAAGGGACAAAGACCTTTGGCAGTCTGAATGGAATAGGTGCACTATTTTCAACAAAGAATTAGTAATTGATCCTTCGAATAGAGTTCCTGGTTTTGATCTTCCCAGGAAAATATGGTGTATTCTGAATCGTATAAGAACAGGTCACGGACGTTGCAATAGCATGCTTTTCAGGTGGAATTCAGTTGAAAGCCCTAGTTGTGAATGCGGGGAACCAGAAGAAACCATAAATCATCTAGTTAATCATTGTCCAATTTATAAATTTCAGGATGGTTTTAGAGCTATACATGCAGTTTCCGAATCTTTTTTGAATTGGGTTGTCAATTTTAGGTCAATCTGACATATTGAATCTAATTTTATTATTTTACGTTTTTCTGCTTTTGTTTTCTATTTATTTCAGATAACAGTTTCTGGTATCTTGGAGAAGACTTTCTGGATTTTCCTTTTGTTGGAGAAAGAATCAATTTTTTGCAGTGCGAGATGCCCTTCAATATGGAATATTTCAGCTTATTTCGTGAACAATTACAATCCACTACACTCACGGGGAGAAAGGGTTTTTTTACTGAGGTTTTTCCCTAAGCTCTTGTATCATACACCAATTTGTATGGTACCCCGTTACGCTAACCTCTGCTAAAACTTTAACTCATACACATGCTATAATCATTGTTTGCTTTTCAAGATTGTAATGCTCTATATCAAAAGAATATATATATATATATATATTTTCTTTGTGGTTGTCTAGGCACATCGTCTTGCGCTAGGTCAGTTACATTCTTCAAGTCGTGTAGTCTATTCATGAATTTTCTATTTAATTTTTTCATACGCTGTTTGATCGGTTCTACTCTGGTTAATTGGTATAGGAGATTATTAGGCGGGTTGTGTAGCCGGTTCCTGGGATGTCTCAACCTGGTTATTGTTCGTAGAGATGATGTTTCAGCCACTTGTAGTATTTTTAATATTGATTCTCTACAATTTGCATACAGAGGATGTGCATACTCAATCATTGGTCGGCATATGGTTTTATATATGGTGGAAGCAGTCTTAATGTCAATTCCATGGTCTCCATAGGTAAACATTTAAAATGTTTCGCTCTGCCGATAGCTTTCCTTCTCATATTGTTGGCGTGGAGACGTAAATTAGCTCTATTGTCCACCTGAATACCTAAGTATTGGATTGACGATGCAGATTTTTTATTATTTATAGATATTGTTGGGGAGTCTTGATTGATGTTGTGGTTAAATATAATCAACTGGATTTACTCTGAGTCTCCATTTGGACAACCATGATGTGATGTCATTCAGGTGTAATTGTAGTTTCTCCATACAATGTTGTAATGTTCTTTCATGAGAAATAGCCATCGTGTCGTCTGCGTATTGTAGAGTATATTGGTTGCCTTGTTTCATTGGGCTTATATCGCTGCAGTAAATATTGAAGAGGAGTGGAGATAAAGGTGATCCTTGCAGTTTGCCCTGCATGGGGATGAAAGGTTCAGATAGTTTCTCGTTAATTTTTATCCTTAGTGTTCTATTTTCTAAATAGGATTTTAACAGATTGATGACATAGGAAGGAGCATTTGACTTGTAAATTTTGTATAGTAAACCTTCAGTCCAGTCGCTATCAAATGCTTTTTTAATGTCGATGCTCACTGCTGCTGTTTTTTTGTTATTCAACTGTGCGTTTTGTATATTATTGAAGAATATCGTAAGTGGGTGTACAGTGGATTTGTTTTTACGGAATCCGAATTGTTATTTTGGTATTGAATTGTTAAAATGTTCATTTATTTAGCTTTCATAATCTTTTCAAGTAATTTCCCTAGAACTGGTAAGAGGGTTATTGGCCTATAGTTCTCTACTTTGGAGTGGTCTCGATTACTCGATGTCATATACATTTTTATAAAGTTGAGTGTGTCTTTTTTTTCATGTTTTCTCGACGTCGGCATTAGTCAAGAAAAAGGCTTTTGTGATTCATTATCCTATTCCTGTGAAGTCTCAATCGTAATTTTGAGCCTTATTCGCCAAAACTTAACACGTTGACTGCCAAACAAAAAGTACTTTATGGCGCAGTTATGTTTTCATAGTCTCTTGCAGACGCCCAGCCCACAAATTTGTACGCAAAAGTCGCCAATTTTTTTGGCATGGGACCTGCAGAAGAGCTCACCTGAACAGGGATGCTGAGTGTTAACTCGTGCTAACGAGAATGATTCGACTATATAACTTACCTTGTGGATCAATCATGAGAGGCCATCTTCTAGCTTCCTTAACGATTATTCCGTTTTCGATACTGTAATTATCAACAGGAAGACCAGCAATATTCCAAGCTCTTATTAGAACTGGTTCACCCATTGTAGAAACCAATGAAAATATATCAGAACAAGGAATGCCGGAATTCTTCGCGAAAACATTCCATTTCTTCATCATTTCTTGCCTGCAATATAAAACGCAATCTCAAAGTATTGATTCACATCAGCACCTTGCCATTATCTATGAACAAAAAAAAAAACAAAAATTTTTCAGGAAGAAATGACAATGGGTATGCTGACAAATAAGTAGTACTGTAGATCTCTCTTGAGCATGTCGGATTTATGTGGATCAATTCGATCCAAATGGCAAATAGACAGTAATGGATAATTTGCCTGATGTTTCATCTTGTCCCTCTAGTATCTTGCAGGTCCATATTTTCGAACTATAAATTGCCCACACTCCCATGTATGTATATCACTACATATTATAAAACAAAGTCGCTTTCCCCTATCTTTCTGTCCCTATGTATGCTTAGATCTTCAAAACTACGCAAAGAATTTTGAAGCGGTTTTTTTCAATATATGGAGTGATTCAAGAGGAAGGATCATGTATGATTTGTTGATGATTTGGGTTGCAATATGACGATAATTATTGAAAAGGGTACAGTGTAGCCATGAGGATGATACCTTACTCTTGGTGCCAAAAAATGAAATTGAGACAACTTTGGATACATTTAACTCATTCCATAAGAAAAAAAAGTTCACATTAGAAGAGGAACAAAACAAGAGTAAAACATTTTTAGATTTACTTGTCATCACTTGTCATGAGAGATGGTAGCAAACTTAAATAGTTTTTTGTGCAACCAGTTGGGAAAAGCATTATTCTTCGTAATAACGAAATATAATGTTTCCCAACGTTTTTCTCACTGATTCTTTTTCTGAAATTTTGAATAGGATGAGACTATTTGAATTCAAATTAAAAGTACCGAAAACGTTTTCACAAGCGAGAATTCGGAGATATTAATTTGTTTTTCACTTAGTTGCTGTGAAAGCAAGCATCGTTCAGTATCATAGTTCGTAATTTTGATAGTGCTTGTTTTGATTGTCAAAAAGTGGAGAATTTGAATCGTCTTTCTTTGCGCAAATAATTAATTGAACATTTTTGAAGTAGTAGAATGTTTATTGCAATATCCGATTTAGAGAACGACGTTCCCAGCGACATTGGGGAAGCGGCTCAATGTGCCTTATCTACAGTTATTCCTAAGAAGTCGAGGAGCAAGTATGATTTGGCCTATGCCCAATTTGGTTTATGGTGTGAACAAAAACGGATTTCCCATTCGAACGAAAAAGTTTTGCTATAGTATTTTCAAGAAAAAAAGGGATGGGCTTGAAGGATGGAAGTCTAATACAGTTCCTGAAGGTTACGTAGGGAATTCCATAGTTAATAAACAGAAGATTGCTACAAACATCCTAGGACAAAATTACATGGAGAAGACGCAAATTCATGCTACTCAGAAAACTACGTTGTCAGCTATGATCATTATCACTAATTGCTCAAACTCTGTTATTAATTGTGGTTGTAAATTCTTCCATAGGTGTGTAAATGTAGTCAGGAATAACAGAAAAAACACGTTATTTAAAATGAGGCTATTGGTGGTATTAATATTTATAATTAATTTTTCGATTCAAGTGTTTAAGTTGCCTAATTAATAAATTTGTTGTTCCTCATAATATTAAGTATAATGAAGGTAAAGAAGTACCTACATAATTCAAGTAGTTTAGTTTTACATTGATTCTGTATTCTTCACAATTAATGACGAAATTTACTTTTCATCATCAGTTGCGGAATATTTTAATTTTTTTAACTGGTTGCGAAAAGTAAAACATTTCAAATCATAGATGAGTTTTAAAAAGTGTCAGTTTATATGTCAAAATTAGGAAGAATAATTAATCATTCAGGACGATGCATTAATCTCTTGTCCAATCATAGTTTACAACAGAAGAAAAATGTTGCAGCCAACCTAATTCATAGAGCAACATCCTTGAGTGATGAACAATTCATCTCACAGAATCTAAACAAGGTCATGAAGATATTACAGGAGAATGGTTGCCCTAAACTGTAATGTTTGAACGCAGCCTCTTATCCTACTCTATGTTCTATGACACAATATATTTTCTGTGATGAAATATCCATGATTAGACACACTACCATAAGTTAAAACTGATCTCATTTCGATTGATTTCTGTATATAAGTTGAGTTTTGATATAATGAAAAATATGAAATCCAGTTCCTGTTTCATCGAATCCATTATATTGGCGACGAGGACAATTGGCTGAACGCGGAGGTTATCAGAAGTTTTGACACAGAAGACGCCGGAAGAAAAACGCCAACCCGACCATGTGCAAACAAAATGTCCCATAACAAAACCTCTCAAGTGATATACAGAGCAACAATCGGTTCAATAACAGAATATAGTTCTGATAACAATTGGTCCATGTGGATAGAACGGCTGGAACAGTACTTTTCAGCAAACGACATTGCAGAAGAGAAAAAAGTACCGGTGCTGTTAACACTGATTGGAACAGAAGCCTACTCTGAGGGATCTGTGCGATCCAACTCTGCCCATGGAGAAATCTAACGAAGAATTGACAAATGTATTAGCAGGTCAGTTTTCGAAGAAAGTTTCTATTTTCAAGGAGAGAAAAGACTTCTACAATCTCAGGCAAATGAAACAAGAGACAGTAAGATCATGGTATGTGAGGATTGAGAACAAGCAAGTGCTTGTATTTTTGGTACACACCTAACAGAAGTCCTTAAAGACAAGCTCATAGCTGGTATGTACCGAGGTCCAATATTAGACAGAGTAAAACGACAAAAAAGTGGCACGAAATAGGACAAAGAAAATAGATGTAAATGTTTATTCACATTCGTGGCGACGTTTCGCAAAGATGTCCCTCCGCTTCTTCAGGCCTACAATTTATTAAAAGGAAAACTTTACATAGTATACAGTTCACCAAATAATTATCAACTAACTCACCAAAAACATGTATCAACTCAAACAAAAATTGAATATTACGTCAGGATCAAGAAAACCACGAATATAACAAAACACTCAGAAACAGATAAAGCAGCCAGGCAGCTTTCTTCAAAGAGGTCTACAATAGAACAACTCAAACTACCAGGTACAATATGCATTTATTAATCCAGATTAATCAAGAGTGTCAGTCGAAATAAAACCACAGAGGTGGAGGTCACCGATTATAGGCAACCGCACCTTCTCTAAAGAGTATAAACAGTAGACTAACAACAATTTCAAAATCTGAATACTACAGAAGAGATCAAATAGTATTGATCCAGTCATAACAATTTTAATTTATTCTCCTTAGATTTTTTTATTTTGAGATAATGGAACTATAATGTGAGGCCAGATGTTCTGTATCCGTCCTAAAATTCATGGAATCTGATAAAGTTATATAAATTATTTTTAAAATATTTCTTTTCTTGAAATTTTTTTCCCTATCACAAATCCTGACATCATTAAAATTGATAGTATGCCCTGCATTGAAAAAGTGTGAGCAAAGAGCAGTTTTATCTTTATTTTTTATATCTTTTAAGTCATAGATGTGTTGTTTAACTCTATTCTTCAAGTACTGTCTAGTTTGACCAATATATTCTTTGTCACATTCAGAACATGGGATACTTTATATTAAATTAGAGAGTCGATTCCTTTCTACTTTAGCATTCAAGTTACTATAAATAATTTTACCTATCGTTTTTAAATTGTAGAACACTATGTTGACATTTTCTCTATATAAACAACGTTTGATTTGTGCAGATAGGTGTGGTATAAAGGGAATTTTATAAAAGGTTACACCGTTATTATAGTTTCTGGTCAAGTTTCTCTGATTTAAAGTGATTTTATTTAGCAGCTTGTGTATTGTGCAGTCAGAAAATGCTCGAGGATAATTTTTATTTTTCAAAATACACTTGATTCTTTTGATGTTGTCAGAATGATACTTGGTGTCACTTAGATTAACCGCCCTGAACAATAAATTTGAAATAGCACTGATTTTATACACTAAGGGGTTCGTGGAAAAATAATTAACTATTCTACAGGCATTAGTAGGTTTCACATACCAGTTCGTCAAAATGATGGTCATTTCTCCGCACTAGTATATCCTAAAACGGTTTTGAATTGTCAGTCTCAATGCCAGTCTTATGTACAATGCCGGAGAAGGAGAGTTTTTCCTAACCACATTGTCAATAATCTTAAATCCATTTACACACGACAAGTGGAGGAACATCTTTTTAGAAAAAAAGTTGACATGATGCTGCAATGATTTAGAAGGTCGGTTCTTAACTTAGAAATTAAGATAACTCTGTGGAAGAAAGATGAGATGAATAGAGCTATCTACAATATTGTTGAGGACTTGAAGGCCTCGCTCAATAGGGTACACTTCGATGGTGTTAACATTGTCCTGTCTGATCTGTATAACCGCACATTTCATAGATTGAAGTCCAAGAACATTGCTAATTTTGAAAAACTGTTGAGGAAACTTTCCTTGGTGAGTCAAACCTCGGAAGTCGATAGCACTGCTTCATTTACATTTACACTGATGTAACCTTACCAGGAGAGGTGAAGGAAATCTTACAATTCAGTCCTAATTTCAACATTCCATTCAGAGCTAACGAGATCCCAATTCCTAAGACTTTGACTGATGTTGAGTTTTTTATTGACTCCCAGACCGTGGTTGAATCTGACAGGAATATGCTTAGATGTGACATTGTGAACATTCTCACTAACTACTTGAACAGAGTTAGTAATATTTCGTTACCCCGTGATGCCATTGAAAGGAAGTTCTAGAATGCAAGAAGATTTTTCGTCTCGCACAATGAGCTGTTGGTTATGAGAGCTGATAAAGGTGGTTCTACAGTGATAATGTTTCGGGAAGAATATATGCTGGAAGTTCATAGAATATTACAAGATGATATATAAGTATATACAAAGTATTAAATAAAGATCCTACTTTAAATTTTCAAACCAAAGCTAACCACTTGGTGGATGAACTATATGATAAAGATTTCATAACGATTGAACAGAAAAAACAAATGAAGAAGTTCAATTCTGTTCCACCTCGTTTGTATTGCTTGAGGAAGACCCATAAACAGGGCCTCCACCTGAGGCCGATAGTGAATGGAATAGATTCTGCCTCTTGCAAGATTGCACAATTTGTTCATGGCATAACAAAAAATGTTATCATTACCTGTGAATATCAGATTAAGAATTCTTTTGAATTTGTTGACTTTGTTAAGTTCAGTATTTTTTGACGCGGTCTGTCTCTTCACTGACTCATGAGGTGGTCACTCGAGTGGTCGAAGAAGATGGTATACTATTTCTGCTTACACGGTGTTGGATAAGAAGATGTATATATATATATATATATATATATATATATATATATATATATATATATATATGAACCCATAGTTCGGTGTGACCTCCGTTAAGTTCATTGGGCGACCTGACCTCCGGGTGAAGGAGTTATATAATTGGAATAATTTTTGTTTATATATATAGAGGGGAAGGTGAATAGCAGGGGTACCTAAAGAGGGGAAAAGATTTTTATCGAAAAATTTTTCTTCAAACGAATCAGACCTTACTACCTCCGCATATATTTCATATTAGTAGTGCGCTCTCACCTCCCGCAACGTTGTCAGATTTTAGGAGGACAGAAAGTAAGACAGCTCGAATTCTACTCATATATAGAATACAGCTGCTCTTCCGATTCATTCACACATATTGAAACCTGTAAATAGTTCGAGAACGATACTAGATAATATTAATAAACTTCATACGCTGATAATTGATTGATAAGGTTCGTGATCTCGGTGTAAATGAATTTGGACAGTTTTGAATAAATATGCTTATGTCTACGATACTTCGTCCGATAGGGGAGTTTAATACCATATAGGTCCCAAAATGAATGATGCATGAAAATGAAATTTTTCGTGACATATAGGATTAATTCAAAAGACAATTTTACCGAATTTGTTCTGGTATGAAATAGTAGTCTAATTTTTGGGCATTATATTCACGACATTAGGAACTCCATGAAAATGCTTTTCCCGAATGAATCAACAAAGATATACGTTTCACTTTCAGCTTCTATACTTCATTCACTTTCATTTTAGCACTGGATTGGCCATGGAAATTGGATACCTTTCACTCTGTATGGTACGAAAATGTTGGGTTAAGACGCTTGTCGAAACATTCTTGAGTTTTAAATCAGTGCTACGTAGTCCGTTCTACGTGAGTCTCTCAGTAATTACGTATTTCATCACAATGTCAAATCACTTCGGAAAATATTGAGTCGAAAATATGTAACGAACATAATTGACGTTTATACAAACTGATTGAAGACATACCAAATCTATTTATTTATATGGAAAATACAAGTGATCAGTAGCTTGAGGAGAGTTACTGTTGTTTATCTTCTTTGGCTGGAGGTTGAAGACGTTACATCAGTTGTAGAATTCAAAAAAATCAACCCGCAGATGAAATGCATTTGATGCAGTGTTAGCATTGAGTTGAATAATCAAAGGTGGTAGGGAATGGGTATCTCTTGAAGAAATGAACGGATAATTACAAGAATGTTGAATTCTTCAACAAAAATCATCTTGCGTGATTAGTAGTCAAAATAATTAAAAGAAGTTTGAAGCAAGAGGGGCTTCACCTCACAAAACAACTGGCTCGTATTCATGTCTGTTTATTTTCAATACATTGATATAATGATAATAATTATACAGGGTGTGGCGTAATGAATGGGTAATATGGATCCTGCGGGTAGAGGACTCTATGGCGGTTCAGATAAATATATTTTACGTTTGGTAAAAGAGCCTTGGTTTTCGAGATATTATTATATAAATAATAATATCTGGATATTGACATTTTCCATCATAGCGGATCAAAAGAAACTCCTCGATTTAATTGCATTTCTTAATTGCTCGAGGTGTCTTTTGCGATTTTTCAGTACACAGGGTGTTTCACAAGTAAACGGACAAACGAAAACCGTCAATAGAGGGCATTGAGCTGAGTTCAAAAACACCTCATATGTGTGTCTTGTGCATTCCGTTTCCGATATACAGAGGAGTTTATTCAAATTTCCCGAATTTTCGTTCAGCTATAACTCCAAATAATTCAGTTGTATTCGGCTGAAAACTCATTATCCGCTTAAGCTTGTAAATTTCAATAAAACGGAACATTAAAAGTTGACGAACACAGGACCGGACTCATTGAGGCTATATTCAAACTTAAACTCATGCAAAACACTCTGTTTGTAGTTTTTTTCGTCATAATTTTGAATTTTTCAGGTATCTGCATAGATTTTCTCAAAATCAATGAAATTTTGGTATGCTTTATCAGTGGATAATTTTTAATGAATAATTATTTGGTGGTGAAATGCCTCTAGAAAAAACAGCGTTGCATATTGACTTTAACTTCACAATAATTAATGGTATGAATATGATCGCCAATCAGATGTGGAAATCTAAAAATGGAATTGGAAATGTTCAACTGAATTTTTTCGTTTTTGATATTTTAGCATATCTGGTTATTCAGATAAATCATTCACAGTGATAATAAGCTTTATTATTGATAATGAACAAAAATAGCAATAAAAAACTACGCTATCATGAAAATAATAATTATAACTTGATATCTTCCGAATGAATCGCTTTTTATGGACAACGTGGACCTGAAGTAATTTTCCGAATTGATTTTCACCTCATTTGGTCTTTTAGTGAAGGTAATGATTGGCACTTCGAATAAGTATGATAAATGCACTTTCGAATTCTTCACTTATTCCGTTATATTCATTATTGGATCTATGGAAATCTATGGATTGGTCTGGTCTTATTTGTTATTGAAACATTGATGATATTCATGCACCAGCAAAAGTATTTATCAGTATTTCAGGTCATTTCATTAGAAGGGTAGGACACCAACATTGGACTGCTAGATCTCCAGATCTGACACCCCGCGATTTCTCTCTTTGTTTTCATTCACACAACTAGTTGTCCATAGAAAAATAGATTAATTCTGAAGATCAAGTTTTAATATTTAGTTTCAAGATAGCGTAGTTCTTCCATCTATATTTGTGCATTATCAATTTTGAAACATTTCATCATTGTGTATGACTATTTTGAAGACCGAATATGGTATAATTGTTGAACACATTCATTTCATTTCTTTGAAAAAAATCAATTAAGAATTTCTATTTTTCATGAAGTGCTCTATTCCTTAGAGGCGTCTGACCAAAACAATTTTTTCTAGAACATGATCAACAGGTAGGGCAACCCAAAAATCAATTCATTTTGAGACAATAATAATGCAGATAACAAAAAAGTTTAAATTATGATTAAAAAACTACATACACGGTGTTTTTATGAGTTTGAAGTTAAGTAAAGCCTCACTGAGCCCGGTCCTGATTTTTGTCGAATTTAAATGCTCTGTTTCAATGAAATTAACAACTCAAGGCTAAATATAAATTTTCAGTCGACTTGATAGAGAATTTCAGGAGTTATAGCCGAACGGAAATTCGAGAAATTTCAAAAAACACTGAAGAAACCTATATATAGGGTGCCCCAAGACTATTGAAACAAACGTCACACCACGATAGAGTAGATCAAATACTATCGAATGACACCAACATTAGTTGAGCGAAAATGTACGGTTTCTGAGAAAACCTAACATAAAGTTGCTGACTTGCGAACTATTTTTTCAATTACAAGGCAAATTTGTGATTAAGGAGAGCGTTTTTCTCCCATATTATTACCCCTGTTTAATCTGAGTATTAAAAATCATGTAGAAAAAACAATTGTTTCAATTAACATCAACTTAGGTCGAGACTTAGGTTATGGTTATCGATTAACTACTTAAAATAATTTCAATTAGGGGAGATGAAACAATAATATTACTTCAATATAATTTAAAATCGATGGACAACGTGGAACTGAAGTAATTTTCCGAACTGGTTTTCACCTCATTTGGTCTTTTAGTGAAGGTAATGATTGGCACTTCGGATAAGTATGATAAATGCACTTTCTTCCGTTATAGTCATTATTGGATCTATGGAAATCTATGGATTGTTCTGGTCTTATTACAATTTGTTATTGAAACATTGATGATATTCATGCACCAGCAAAAGTATTTATCAGTATTTCAGGTCATTTTATTAGAAGGGTAGGACCCCAATATTGGACTGCTAGATCTCCAGATCTGACACCACGCGATTTCTTTCTTTGTTTTTATTCACACAACTAGTTGTCCATAGAAAAATAGATTCATTCTGAATATCAAGTTTTAAATTTTAGTTTCAAGATAGCGTAGTTTTTTCACCCATATTTGGATATTATCAATTTTGAAACATTTTATCCTTGTGAAAGAGTATTTTGAAGACCGAATATGGTATAATTGTTGAACACATTCAACAGAATATTCTTTGAAAAAAAATCAATTATGGATTTCTAAATACATTTTCATGAAGTGCTCTATTCCTTAGAGGCGTCTGACCAAAACAATTATTTCTAGAACATGATCAACAGGTGGGGCAACCCAAATATCAATTCATTTTGAGACAATAATAATGCAGATAAAAAAGTTGAAATTATGATTAAAAAACTACATACATGGTGTTTTTATGAGTTTGAAGTTAAGTAAAGCCTCACTGAGCCCGGTCCAGATTTTTGTCGAATTTTAATGCTCTGTTTCAATGAAATTAACAACTCAAGGAGAAATATAAATTTTCAGTCGACTTGATCAGAATTTCAGGAGTTATAGCCAAACGGAAATTCGAGAAATTTCAAAAAACCTCGAAGACACCTATATATGGGGTGCCCCAAAACTATTGAATCAAACGTCACACCACGATAGAGTAGATCGAGTACTATCGAATGACACCAACATTAGTTGAGCGAAAATGTACCGTTTCTGAGAAAACCTAACCTAAAGTTGCCGATTTTCGATGAACTATTTTTTCAATCACATGGCCAATTTGTGATTAAGGATAGCGTTTTTCTCCCATATTATCACCCCTGTTTATTCTGAGTATTAAAAATCATGTAGAAAAAACAATTGTTTTAATTTACATTTACTTAGGTTATGGTTATCGATTAACTACTTAAAATAATTCCAATTAGGGGAGATAAAACAATAATCTTAGTTCAATATAATTTAAAATCGTTATCCTTTTTCACAAACTGGCCCTGTTATCAAGAAAAATAGTTCGAAAATCGGCAACTTTATGTATTTTAATAAAATTCTGATTATTTTGGAAACGGTACATTTTCGTCGAACTAATGTTGGTGTCATTCGATAATATTTGGTTTACTCTATCGTGGTGTAACGTTTGATTCACTAGTTTTGGAACACCCTGTATATGGTATGATTCTGAACTCAGCTCAATGCCCTCTTTTCACGGTTTTCATTTGTCTGTTTACTCGTGAAACACCCTGTATACTTCTTGTACTCTGAAAATTTTAAAACAAATGCCCTCACCGTCATATGAAAATTCAAATTCTTCTTGTTGTAAGAACCGTTCATCCTTTCACCCAACGCCGACCCTAGTTACATGGCCCGTTGAAAACGAAATCGGCATCTGTTTACTGCAAAACACGTGTTAACGCTGATATGAAGGGTTCAAAATTTTCTACCTGATTCGGGCTTTTTAGGAACGAATTGCTCAAGATGCCGAGTTCGAATAACATTTCGTTTTGCGTGTTATATTGGATAAAATTGAATTTATTCCATGGATGATTCGAGAATTATTAATGTCCAGAATGCTCCAGAATGATGAAAATTTTCAGATTTCTTTGAAATTCTTGCGAAAATTATCTCGTATATTTTCAAGTTTAGATTTTAATTCATTCAGAACTTTGAAGTTCGGCAAATAATGATGTAAATGATATAGATAACAGTCAATCACATTTCCTTCAGCGCAGTTGTTGTTTTGAAGAAAAAGCAGTAGATTCTCGCAAAATCCGAAACTCTACATGAATAGGCCCAGTTGTTCAGTTCGGGATTAAAGTTTATCCTAAATTGATTTTGACACTTCAGTTCAGTTCTGTCAGGTTAATCTAGGATCATCTTAAATCTCGGCCTTATCCTGAACTGAACAACCGGGCCTTATAGTAATAGCAACGTAGCATTAATTAACTCGGTATATTATTGGAATAATATTAAATTTTCATAGCGGAGAATAGTGGTTTTCAGCCTCGGTATTCACGAAATTCATTTTATTTTTATTATGTTTTTTGGGGTGAATCGGCCCGAAATCTTGGATCCCCCGACCTGATAGTTTCGTATACTTCTATGACAATAGCATAATAACTCAAATTTCAACATTTTCACAGAAATTTTTGAATTTAAGGGAGAGACACATTAAAAAAATCGATAGCAAGTTACCGCCTAAACTGCGAGCTTGCCGAAGTTGAAACTGGTACCAATCTACTCAGTGCTTCATAATATGTATAGTTTTATGACTCAGTGTTTTTCAGAACCTGTAAAAAAAAATTAAGAACTGAGACTCGTCATCGCCTTCCAAGGCTGCATCTTGGAAGAGCTGTCTATTTGGAAAAAAATTTATAGGAACTAGCCCCGCTTATTTTCATTAAGGAATCATCTCCCTTAGTCCTTCGCATTTGTTTACAGATATCCTGTATATAGATACATTTTATCTATGTACCTATTCATTTTGGATAGTAGAAGTTTAATCAATATGTGTTATTTTCGAAGACCAAAACAAAAATTTTAATTGCACCTGATTTGTTAATTATAAGAATCATCATTTATTTTGAATAATAAAACTTCATGCGAAAATACTTAAATTAAATTTTGTCTTTCTCCTTCCATCATGCGTCCATCATAGTGTCCGCTGTTCATCATAGCTTTTGGGAATTACCAATCAATCATATGTATCCGAGTATGTATCTATATTATTACCTTCATTTTGTAGATTCATCATGTCTTGACAAAAATATGGTTGCAATTTCAAAATATGTTGACTCGAGGCCTTCAAAAGACTTCAATTTTGTTTATTTTTTCCCTTACATCCTGTATGATCTATCGAAAAATGCAAATCTGTTTTGGATAATTCTTCATGAATTCTCACTTGTTTCGATATAATTTGTAATTTTCTTTATGATACATCACTAAAAAATTTAAATAAATAAATAAGTAAATAAATAAATAAATATTGTGCTTTATATCAGGTAAAGTGTACACATGACATTAAACACTTGAAGTGAAACAGGGTCATTTTCTGCTTTATAGTCTGTGTTCCATAAAGTCTTCCACACTGTAGGGTTCGATTTCAAGTAGGAGTTTGAAGATGAATTTCTTGAACTGTTGTAGAGTCCATTCTCCTCTTAGTTTGTGAGCTATCTTATTGTAATAACGAATATATCTATATTCAGGTCCCTTTTCAGTGAGGCTTAATCTGTGTCTTGGAAATTTTAGTGCAGTTGTCCTCGTATTGTAATTACTTACTGTTTTCTCTTCGAAGTAGTGCTAGTTCTTGAATGTAAATATCAGGCTTTCTTGGATGTGTAGAGCAGGAGCAGTCAAAAGACCATTCCTTCTGAAGACTCCCCTGCATGATTCCGTCCTCCTCATCCTCCAGATCATTCTGAAGGCTCTCTTCTTCATTTTCAGCACTCTATGTAGGTTGTATGAACTACCATAGAACATGATGCCATACCTAAACACTGCCTGGTATATTGTTCTTAGTGAGGTTATGTCCAGATATTTATTGAGGACTCCCAAAGTGTAGCAGATGGTACCCAGTTGATTGCAAAGGTTGGAAATGTGCTCTCCCCAATCAAGGGTTACCTCAATAGTGAGGCCTAGGAAGCGACAAGATTTAGTCAGTTCTAATGTGGAGTTAGACAGTGAAATGCTGGTAGGCACTTGGGGACCGGAATGAGCTGTCCTGAATAGGATGGAACTTGTTTTTTCAGAATTCATGCACAAACCGTTTGCTTCAAACCACTGGCTAGCACGATTTAGAGTTAGAGTTGAGTGTAAAATGGTAAACTCAACTCTAAATCGTGCTTGGCCAATACAGTGAAGTTTGTGTCATCTGCATAATTCACTGTCCTAACCATGGTTTCATCGAATATGGTACTTAGGTCATTTAGAAAAATGATGAAAATGATAGGGCCCAATATGCTACCCTGCGGAACTCTGTGAGTTCTTCTTCCGAAACTGTTGTTTTTCCGTTCTGAGAGATCACCACTCTCTGCCTGCGGTTTGCTAAATATGATTGAAACCAGTCAAGCTTGTTTATGCCATATGCAGAAAGTTTATGGAGAATAAGGTCGTGGGACAGAGTATCGAATGCCTTTGATAGATCCAGCATTAGACCCACTGTTATATTAGAATCCTCCAAGGCATTAAGGATTCCTGAAATGAACTCAAACACTGCTGTCTGAGTTGATCTACCTCTTACATAACCATGTTGTGTGGGTAAAAGGATCTTTTCTTTTAGAAGGTATTCTACTAGTTACTGATTTACTGATTTACTGATTGCTGGGTGTGTTGGACGGACTAACCCAAACCTGCCACCGCGACCAACGGTCTATTCTACTAGTTGAGTGCAGATTGTTAGTTCCAGTATTTTAAACCAGAGAGATGGTACAAGCTATTCAAATTTTCGGGAAAATCCAATAATTAAACATAATCGATAATAAAACAGATGTTTCTGAGCAAAGGATTCCTCAAAATCATTGAGCAATCCGATTTAAGAAAAATATATAGAGCGTTCCATTTGAAATAACACAACAATGTCCAACATTCGGTTTAGCCGACGTTGTTCATTTCTGTGATATTGTAAAATTTGTAGCATTTTTTCTCTTGATTCTGAAATGAAAATTTTCGGAATGGCTCATTGTCCTTGAATATTCATCACCATTTACATCTGAATATTTAGCTTGAGATGAAAGAAGTTCAACGGATGCATAGATACACACGATGGAATATAAACAGTCATAATTCCATTCGAGAGAGCCAAGATTGGTTTTCTTTCACGTGATTCTTTCCCCTACAGATAAATGCGATAAAAAATCGTTGAGATATGCCGCCTGGATTGCAATTATGGAGGAGATGGCGCGCTGCGCCTCTCTACAGTTAATTCATCCGTATACTTATATTCCGCCTGTCTACATCTGCTTTGAAAATACAACGTTGCCATTTTCGGAGGTGCTAACGAGCAAAGAGTCCCCCACAGCAATTCTTCGATATACAGCTCAGCACACTAGCGCCAGTGATATACACTCGAACTAAAAGATTGTTCAGTACATAAACGGGGTGCGTTGTGACCTCAAAACGATTTTTTGATATGTTGATCCCTGAAGCCTCCTGAATCTAACAAGCTAAAAAAAAAGGCAAAACGTTGTCACCTCCGATTTCGGAGGTGACAGCGATATATATGAGGTGAGAGCGTTAAACGAGTTACTATTTCGGAGGTGGTATTAACACTTATATATATATATATATATATATATATATATATATATATATATATATATATATATATATATATATATATATATTGGATTTTCCCGAAAATTTGAATAGCTTGTACCATCTCTCTGGTTTAAAATACTGGAACTAACAATCTGCACTCAACTAGTAGAATAGACCGTTGGTCGCGGTGGCAGGTTTGGGTTAGTCCGTCCAACACACCCAGCAATCAGTAAATCAGTAAATCAGTAACTAGTAGAATACCTTCTAAAAGAAAAGATCCTTTTACCCACACAACATGGTTATGTAAGAGGTAGATCAACTCAGACAGCAGTGTTTGAGTTCATTTCAGGAATCCTTAATGCCTTGGAGGATTCTAATATAACAGTGGGTCTAATGCTGGATCTATCAAAGGCATTCGATACTCTGTCCCACGACCTTATTCTCCATAAACTTTCTGCATATGGCATAAACAAGCTTGACTGGTTTCAATCATATTTAGCAAACCGCAGGCAGAGAGTGGTGATCTCTCAGAACGGAAAAACAACAGTTTCGGAAGAAGAACTCACAGAGTTCCGCAGGGTAGCATATTGGGCCCTATCATTTTCATCATTTTTCTAAATGACCTAAGTACCATATTCGATGAAACCATGGTTAGGACAGTGAATTATGCAGATGACACAAACTTCACTGTATTGGCCAAGCACGATTTAGAGTTGAGTTTACCATTTTACACTCAACTCTAACTCTAAATCGTGCTAGCCAGTGGTTTGAAGCAAACGGTTTGTGCATGAATTCTGAAAAAACAAGTTCCATCCTATTCAGGACAGCTCATTCCGGTCCCCAAGTGCCTACCAGCATTTCACTGTCTAACTCCACATTAGAACTGACTAAATCTTGTCGCTTCCTAGGCCTCACTATTGAGGTAACCCTTGATTGGGGAGAGCACATTTCCAACCTTTGCAATCAACTGGGTACCATCTGCTACACTTTGGGAGTCCTCAATAAATATCTGGACATAACCTCACTAAGAACAATATACCAGGCAGTGTTTAGGTATGGCATCATGTTCTATGGTAGTTCATACAACCTACATAGAGTGCTGAAAATGAAGAAGAGAGCCTTCAGAATGATCTGGAGGATGAGGAGGACGGAATCATGCAGGGGAGTCTTCAGAAGGAATGGTCTTTTGACTGCTCCTGCTCTACACATCCAAGAAAGCCTGATATTTACATTCAAGAACTAGCACTACTTCGAAGAGAAAACAGTAAGTAATTACAATACGAGGACAACTGCACTAAAATATCCAAGACACAGATTAAGCCTCACTGAAAAGGGACCTGAATATAGATATATTCGTTATTACAATAAGATAGCTCACAAACTAAGAGGAGAATGGACTCTACAACAGTTCAAGAAATTCATCTTCAAACTCCTACTTGAAATCGAACCCTACAGTGTGGAAGACTTTATGGAACACAGACTATAAAGCAGAAAATGACCCTGTTTCACTTCAAGTGTTTAATGTCATGTGTACACTTTACCTGATATAAAGCACAATATTTATTTATTTATTTACTTATTTATTTATTTAAATTTTTTAGTGATGTATCATAAAGAAAATTACAAATTATATCGAAACAAGTGAGAATTCATGAAGAATTATCCAAAACAGATTTGCATTTTTCGATAGATCATACAGGATGTAAGGGAAAAAATAAACAAAATTGAAGTCTTTTGAAGGCCTCGAGTCAACATATTTTGAAATTGCAACCATATTTTTGTCAAGACATGATGAATCTACAAAATGAAGGTAATAATATAGATACATACTCGGATACATATGATTGATTGGTAATTCCCAAAAGCTATGATGAACAGCGGACACTATGATGGACGCATGATGGAAGGAGAAAGACAAAATTTAATTTAAGTATTTTCGCATGAAGTTTTATTATTCAAAATAAATGATGATTCTTATAATTAACAAATCAGGTGCAATTAAAATTTTTGTTTTGGTCTTCGAAAATAACACATATTGATTAAACTTCTACTATCCAAAATGAATAGGTACATAGATAAAATGTATCTATATACAGGATATCTGTAAACAAATGCGAAGGACTAAGGGAGATGATTCCTTAATGAAAATAAGCGGGGCTAGTTCCTATAAATTTTTTTCCAAATAGACAGCTCTTCCAAGATGCAGCCTTGGAAGGCGATGACGAGTCTCAGTTCTTAATTTTTTTTTACAGGTTCTGAAAAACACTGAGTCATAAAACTATACATATTATGAAGCACTGAGTAGATTGGTACCAGTTTCAACTTCGGCAAGCTCGCAGTTTAGGCGGTAACTTGCTATCGATTTTTTTAATGTGTCTCTCCCTTAAATTCAAAAATTTCTGTGAAAATGTTGAAATTTGAGTTATTATGCTATTGTCATAGAAGTATACGAAACTATCAGGTCGGGGGATCCAAGATTTCGGGCCGATTCACCCCAAAAAACATAATAAAAATAAAATGAATTTCGTGAATACCGAGGCTGAAAACCACTATTCTCCGCTATGAAAATTTAATATTATTCCAATAATATACCGAGTTAATTAATGCTACGTTGCTATTACTATAAGGCCCGGTTGTTCAGTTCAGGATAAGGCCGAGATTTAAGATGATCCTAGATTAACCTGACAGAACTGAACTGAAGTGTCAAAATCAATTTAGGATAAACTTTAATCCCGAACTGAACAACTGGGCCTATTCATGTAGAGTTTCGGATTTTGCGAGAATCTACTGCTTTTTCTTCAAAACAACAACTGCGCTGAAGGAAATGTGATTGACTGTTATCTATATCATTTACATCATTATTTGCCGAACTTCAAAGTTCTGAATGAATTAAAATCTAAACTTGAAAATATACGAGATAATTTTCGCAAGAATTTCAATGAAATCTGAAAATTTTCATCATTCTGGAGCATTCTGGACATTAATAATTCTCGAATCATCCATGGAATAAATTCAATTTTATCCAATATAACACGCAAAACGAAATGTTATTCGAACTCGGCATCTTGAGCAATTCGTTCCTAAAAAGCCCGAATCAGGTAGAAAATTTTGAACCCTTCATATCAGCGTTAACACGTGTTTTGCAGTAAACAGATGCCGATTTCGTTTTCAACGGGCCATGTAACTAGGGTCGGCGTTGGGTGAAAGGATGAACGGTTCTTACAACAAGAAGAATTTGAATTTTCATATGACGGTGAGGGCATTTGTTTTAAAATTTTCAGAGTACAAGAAGTATACAGGGTGTTTCACGAGTAAACAGACAAATGAAAACCGTGAAAAGAGGGCATTGAGCTGAGTTCAGAATCATACCATATACAGGGTGTTCCAAAACTAGTGAATCAAACGTTACACCACGATAGAGTAAACCAAATATTATCGAATGACACCAACATTAGTTCGACGAAAATGTACCGTTTCCAAAATAATCAGAATTTTATTAAAATACATAAAGTTGCCGATTTTCGAACTATTTTTCTTAATAACAGGGCCAGTTTGTGAAAAAGGATAACGATTTTAAATTATATTGAACTAAGATTATTGTTTTATCTCCCCTAATTGGAATTATTTTAAGTAGTTAATCGATAACCATAACCTAAGTAAATGTAAATTAAAACAATTGTTTTTTCTACATGATTTTTAATACTCAGAATAAACAGGGGTGATAATATGGGAGAAAAACGCTATCCTTAATCACAAATTGGCCATGTGATTGAAAAAATAGTTCATCGAAAATCGGCAACTTTAGGTTAGGTTTTCTCAGAAACGGTACATTTTCGCTCAACTAATGTTGGTGTCATTCGATAGTACTCGATCTACTCTATCGTGGTGTGACGTTTGATTCAATAGTTTTGGGGCACCCCATATATAGGTGTCTTCGAGGTTTTTTGAAATTTCTCGAATTTCCGTTTGGCTATAACTCCTGAAATTCTGATCAAGTCGACTGAAAATTTATATTTCTCCTTGAGTTGTTAATTTCATTGAAACAGAGCATTAAAATTCGACAAAAATCTGGACCGGGCTCAGTGAGGCTTTACTTAACTTCAAACTCATAAAAACACCATGTATGTAGTTTTTTAATCATAATTTCAACTTTTTTATCTGCATTATTATTGTCTCAAAATGAATTGATATTTGGGTTGCCCCACCTGTTGATCATGTTCTAGAAATAATTGTTTTGGTCAGACGCCTCTAAGGAATAGAGCACTTCATGAAAATGTATTTAGAAATCCATAATTGATTTTTTTTCAAAGAATATTCTGTTGAATGTGTTCAACAATTATACCATATTCGGTCTTCAAAATACTCTTTCACAAGGATAAAATGTTTCAAAATTGATAATATCCAAATATGGGTGAAAAAACTACGCTATCTTGAAACTAAAATTTAAAACTTGATATTCAGAATGAATCTATTTTTCTATGGACAACTAGTTGTGTGAATAAAAACAAAGAAAGAAATCGCGTGGTGTCAGATCTGGAGATCTAGCAGTCCAATATTGGGGTCCTACCCTTCTAATAAAATGACCTGAAATACTGATAAATACTTTTGCTGGTGCATGAATATCATCAATGTTTCAATAACAAATTGTAATAAGACCAGAACAATCCATAGATTTCCATAGATCCAATAATGACTATAACGGAAGAAAGTGCATTTATCATACTTATCCGAAGTGCCAATCATTACCTTCACTAAAAGACCAAATGAGGTGAAAACCAGTTCGGAAAATTACTTCAGTTCCACGTTGTCCATAAAAAGCGATTCATTCATAAGACATCGAATTATAATTATTATTTTCATGATCATGATAGCGTAGTTTTTTATATCTATTTTTGTTCATTATCAATAACAAAGCTTATTATCACTGTTAATGACTTATCTGAATGACCAGATATGCTATAAATATCAAAAACGAATGCAAGACATATATTGAGAACGAAAAAATTCAGTTGAACATTTCCAATTCCATTTTTAGATTTCCTCAGTTGATTGGCGTTCATATTCATCCCATTAATCAATGTGAAGTAAAAGTCAATATGCAGCGCTGTTTTTTCCAGACATTTCACGATCAAACAATTATTCATTAAAAATAATCTGAAAAGGCATACCAAAGTTTCATTGATTTTGAGAAAATCAATGGAGATACCTGAAAAATTCAAAATTATGACGAGAAAAACTACAAACAGAGTGTTTTGCATGAGTTTAAATTTGAATATATCCTCAATGAGTTCGGTCCTGTGTTCGTCAACTTTTAATGTTCTGTTTAATTGAAACTTAGAAGTTTAAGCGGATAATGAATTTTTAGCCGAATCCAACTAAAATATTTGGAGTTATAGCCGAACAAAAATTAGGGAAATTTGAATAAACTCCTCTCTATATCGGAAACGGAATGCCTAAGACACACATATGGGGTGTTTTCGAACTAAGCTCAATGTCCTCTATTCACGGTTTTCGTTTGTCCGTTTACTTGTGAAACACCCTGTGTACTGAAAAATTTCAAAAGACTCCTCGAGCAATTAAGAAATGCCATTAAATTAAGGAGTTTCTTTTGAACCGCTATGATGAAAAATGTCAATGTCCAGTTGTTATTATTATTTGGGGTGATTCATCGAAAATCCCCAATATCTCGAAAACCAAGGCACTTTTGTCAAACGTAAAATATATTTATTTGAACCGCCATAGAGTACTCTACCCGCAGGCTTCATATTATCCACTCATTACGCCACACCTTGTATAATTATTATTATTATATCAATGTATTGAAAATAAACAGACATGAATACTAGGCAGTTGTTTTGTTTGAAGGTGAAGCTCCTGTTGCTTCGAACTTCTTTTAATTATTTTGACGCAAGATGATTTTTGTTGAGGAATTCAACATTCTCGTAATTATCCGTTCATTTCTTCAAGAGATACCCATTCCCTACCAACATTTTCGTACCATACAGAGTGAAAGGTATTCAATTTCCATGGCCAATCCTGTGCTAAAATGAAAGTGAATGAAGTATAGAAGCTGAAAGTAAAACGTATATCTTTGTTGATTCATTCGGGAAAAACATTTCAATGGAGTTCCTCATGTCGTGAATATAATGCCCAAAATTTCATACCAGAACAAATTCGGTAAAATTGTCTTTGGAATTAATCTTATATGTAACGAAAAATTTCATTGTCATGTATCATTCATTTTAGGACCTATACGGTATTAAACTTCCCTATCGGACGAAGTATCGTAGACATAGCATACTTATTCAAAACTGTTGATATTCATGAAGAAAAGATAATAATTTCTGTCCAAATTCATTTACTCCGAATCCTTATCAATCAATTATTAGCGTATGAAGTTTATTAATATCAGTATCGTTCTCGAACTATTTACAGGTTTCAGTATGTGTGAATGAATCGGAAGAGCAGCTGTATTCTGTATATGAGTAGAATTCAAGCTGCCCTACTTTCTGTCCTCCTGAAATCTGGCAACGTTGCGGGAGGTGAGAGCGCACTACTAATAAGAAATATATGCGGAGGTAGTAAGGTCTGATTCGTTTAAAGAAAAATTTTTCAATGAAAATCTTTTCCCCTCTTTAGGTACCCCTGTTATTTACCTTCCCCTCTACATATATAAGCAAAAATTATTCCAATTAAAAAACTCCTTCACCTGGAGGTCAGGTCGCCCAATGAACTTAACGGAGGTAACAACGAACTACGGGTTCATATATATATATATATATATATATATATATATATATTTACATCTCCGAACATTATGGCTTCAGACCATAGACCAACCATTATGGCGTCACCTAGAAAGAGACGACCTATGTCGGTTTTGATTCGTGTATATTCAACCAAAACGACCAATTATACTCCCTGTCTACGAAGAATAGCGTACGATGAAAAATGAATATACGAATTTTCAACATCTGGCGTATGTTATGGCTTCAGTATAAGTTCATAACATTGTGGCGTCAAATATACGCTTTTTGTACAAGAAGATAACATTACGGACTCATGTAAATGGCGTTTAATTCCCTCACAGCGTTGCCAGAGAGATTGCTATTCCGACAATTATGAGGTAGATTTTACAGCTTCGTTTCCATTTCGAATTGAATATTCACGTGTCTAGTTGAGTTCGTTATCCATCTGGTCAGGATCGCGATCTTATCCATTATAAAAATGGACCAGAAAGAATCCTCTAGTACTTCAGTATAAAAATCTATGGTTACTGGAATATAGAATCGAATTTTTGAACTTCTTCTACTTTGATATCCAAAATAATTAATTTTGTGAAAACTACTCCACCTGAAATATTCAACTGATATTTTTTCGAAAGCCGGTGCTGATCATTTTATGAAAAAATTACTTACTACTTAAAATACCTATAAAGTTTGCATAATGCAACTATTCTGCAAAACAAAATCTGAGTTTAAATTCAGTTCTGAATTAGTAGCAATATTTTCGGTATGAGATAAGCATATTTCTGCTGATTTATTTTCTTAAGAGTCCATTTTCACAGTTTTCGTGTCGTATGTATGAATGTACCGGATATGAAAAACACTGTATGTAAAAACTCGAAAGTGCGTTTTTATGAAGATTCAAGTTTAAAGAGATTTTTTTGTGGATATTCATGATTTGTCCACATCCAAAATTCGTTCTGATTTTTTCAAAGCCATAAGTTTTTGAAATATGAAGTGTGCTTTTTATTTGTGCTCGATATTCTAACGGCCGTTTTCAATAAACGTATATCCATTGTTTCAGCTACTGAAGATAGACAATACATCTGATTTCGTTTCTATGATCTATCTCTAGATATTTTTTAGAATGGTTACCAATGGTTACTAATCGTCAGTAAGTGAAACGATGGATAAATAGTTTTATCGAAAACGGCCGTTAGTTTCCTACAACTAGTATACGATAGTTCAATCAGAGGAAAGACCCATCTCAAGGAATTTGACTGTTTCGTCTGAAAGATTTAGTGGAAAATACCTTTTTCTACAAGCGTGCGCGTTCAACCTTTTTCTGCTTCGCATCGTTCGGGCAACGGCAGTTTCGTGCGGGCAAGTATCACTTTCCGCACTTGATAGGAAAATAACTATTACTTAGCACGCTCAGAGAAAATACTGACAAAATTTTATACAGTTTTGTTTTTCAATTATAGATTTTGATATATCGCAACAACTATCTCGTTTCGATAGTGAGTGAGTTCTATCTTTGATTCCTTGTTTTTCAGTATTATGAGTTGAATATTGAAATGTATTAAATTGAATACTTACTGAGTTTATTTATTTAATTTTGAACCACTGGTGCCGATATGGCTGCTGTTTGTTGTTTATTTTCATATGCTTTCGATACAGTTCTCTCTAAAAATTTCACACTTTCTTTATTCAAGATCGCTTATGCATAACTTAAATTTCGATCTCTTGATGAACCCACATTTTTGTTTATGAAGATTTAGTGGCTAGTAGGTACTGCTGATGACAGTTTTTTTCCAATTTCTACTCTATTCAACTGTCTACCAAGTGAGATGTCTGAAATACTCGAATTGTATATGGAATTGAATCGAAACAATTATAACCTCTCGTTGTCAACCAAATCACATTAGGTTATTTCAGTTAGAATTCAATATACCGAAACGTATCTGATCAATTTTTTCATTGTGATGGCAATATAATATACCTATGCAAGCTTCAACCCATGAACCCAGAAATTCATGCACCGTGTGAATATTTTTATCTGCACAAGAAAATTTACTATTTTTCAATTTTGCGTGCCATGTTTACTATGCTGTCACGATTCAAACTACTGTTGACTTAATACTCAAAATTTGTGTAATGAATATTAACACAACAAAAAGTATCGTAAATTTGTTTTAACTGCAGGGACATCTGTCCCTGGAGAAACAATGTTAACTAAAACAACGAGAATATGCTCAGTCAACAGTCCGATAAGAAAATATACTGAATAATAAGAAAGAAGTTTCAATGAGTAAACTAAATTCTGAAAGTCGAATGGGAAAACTGTACCTAACCATGAATAGTTATTCATATTCTCAACCTGCGATATCAACATCGACTGCTTATTCCCTGCGTTTCTTGGAACAGTGAGAAGATTCTCATGAGATCAGCAGTATTCATTCCCGAGATATATGAGCATGTTGGAGGTCTCTTTTTTTCTCTTTAGAAATTTCACACTGAAAATTTATTTTTGGTAGATCAGAATGTCAGGGAAGGTTTGCTAGGCTGGCGTTTTTCTTTGAATCATCTGTTTTAACTGTTTTCATCCACAAACGATTATCGATATCTCCAAATGCTAGTGCGGTTGGTAGGTATTATATGTGGTTTCTTCTTCTTATTCGGATCCATGTTGCTTTTGTGATTTGAAGTTTGATGAGTTTTGCGAGGGCTGCAAATTCAACGAAATCAAATTCTGGCATAGCTTCCACCATGAAAGGGTTGTTTATTCAATTTTGGACGGTTTTTGTTAAAAACGATAGTCATAATAAAGTAAGCACTATATATACGGGTGTCCCAGATGTTGACGGCAAGCTGTAACCGGGAGATCGATTCATCGACCATCTGACTCTTCTTGAAAAAATACTAGATCATTCCTTGAATAGTGGACGATTTGATTCTTTGCAAAAAATAGTTTCCAAGACATTTTTCTTAGTTATTTGAAAATAATTCTTGTGTGCCCAAGGCCTTCTTTGGGGCTTATTGTAGTTTGAGTTGAACAGAAAGAAGTATTTTACGATGTGGGAGCGAGACTGAGAATGACGCAATTAAATTAGACTCGAGTACGCGCGCGAGTACAAATGTTTGCTGTCCCGGAACCATCAACCCAGTGTAGCTTTTGTCGAACAACAGCATCAGGAAAATCCGTGATTCGCAGAGAAAAATTTATGGACAGATGAGTCCACATTGGAAAAATATGGTTACCTGAGCACGCATAACTTGCACGAGTGGCAGTTAGAAAGTATCTTGATGAGGTATGAGGTAGCGATTGGTTACTATCTCGTTCACCAGATTCAAATCTGCAAGATTTATCTTATTGGGAGCGGAGAAAGTAAAGGTTTATTCAGCCAATCGAAAATATCTGAGTTACTGCACAGATAAATGGAGGCAGCTGAATTTGTTAACAATGGAAGAAACAAACGTTTGATAACACGATCTTATAGAGGAGTTTATACCACGGGAATTCCTCACCATCCGTATAAGGCGTAAAGGGGGAAAGACTACCAGAATGTGGGGTCTTTCCAGAACATTTAAACGATCAGTAGAAGTTACGAATATTACAATAGTTTCCACTTTCGTCGAAAAGACGAACGTCTTTTTTCAATTTCACCAGGATACGAATTGTAGCAAATGGCGAGACTTTTGGAGAAATTTTTTCAGGTGGAATTTCATAGAAGAGATAATTCCACATCGGAAAGTTAATAACATGAATGAATATTTGTTCTTCAATAAAAAAAAAAATTTTTCCGTTTAACGAATAAAAAAATTTCTGAATTTTCTCGCTGACGAACTGATTGAATTGAATTATTATGAATACCCCATATAAATTAGCAGTTTCTGACGTGAGATATTCATTTTTTCTTTTTGAACTGACCACTAGAACGGTGTAGACCCCTCTTAAGGAGATATCAAGCTTGCATTGCGGCTGAGGAAAACAATTCGAACATCTGTTATAAACCTTATTATCTAAATGAAACATATTAAATGAATTTTATAATAGTGTCATCATCGGTCTCGCTCCCACATCGTGAAGTGATTCTTCCTACCTCAGTCAAACACGAATCAACCTTGAAGAAGCCTGTTTTTTTGCAGAATATGAAATTTTCCACCATTTAAAAAATAATAATTTAGAAAATCTCATACCGTTTTTGATTTGCCAAACTCGCACAGTATGTATTTTATTTTTAGTATCATTTTCTTCCATGCTGGACTACTGGCTCCAAATTTATGGCCATAGTAGAATCATTATTCAGTATTACTCAACACGAAAAAAAAAGAGAATTGAAGACTTTCATCAGGAGTGAAAAAACGCCACAAGTATTCCAATATGACAGAGTTCTCCATTACTCTAAAAGCTTTCATTCTTATCAATTATCATCAATAATATCAATATTGATCAAACTTACTATTTTTCATCAAATTAAGTGAAGAGATGTTGAAAACGGTTGACCGAGTTTTCCATATACGCTAAAAACCCTAGCTTTACCTACTATTTTTCATTACCAAATAATAATACTGATATAGAGTAAGATTGAGATTGAATATCGAATTATAATAAGGGCTTTTAGAGAATATTGATACAATCTTAACTGAAATTCGACTGTCAAAATTTTCAAATCGTTGACTTTTGATGTAATTTAGCAGATAATCGAGTTTGTGACGATATCTCAACGTTTATTTTCAAGAGCTGTAAATAAAGACTTCCTAAGGTTCAGAATATGTTGGTTTTTATACTGACTCAAAATTTTCATGAACAAACACTATGTATAACCTAGTTTTTTTCTGTTATCCTTGACTTCATATTATTGTTTAAATAATAAACTGAATCTTCATTTGGGATTTTTTTCAATATTTACCCACCAAATGATAATACTTTTGGAGTATGCTGATAGACTACTATGCTAATAAATACTTTTATATCATTCGAGGTCGGGATCAAATGTGGGAAAATTATTATGTAGTTGTGTTTTACTAAAACTAACTAAACCAACTAGGTATTTGTTATATTAAACTCATTTCAGTGCAACATTTTTTAGGAATATCTTCCTGAGCTCTATGTCGTTGGTAGAATTCTTTTATTTCGAAGGTCTTGTTACTAACTTCGACTGCAAGTTCATTATGAAATGAAAAGAACAGGTTTTTGTTTTTTATGGAAAGTTGTTTTTTTTCATCAGATCAAAATTTTTTATATGAAGCGAAAAACAATTTTATTAATTTTGGAAGTAAGTTTGCAATTCAAGCATTTCATTTTTTTTTCAGTTAATGTAAAGAAGTTCCTGATTTTCTTCGAATCATCAGAACACCTAAAAAATTTTCTGGAAGCCATTATATTTTGGCCTATCACATGGTTTCGGCTTGAGATAGCATTTGGGCTGAATTAACATATCAGTTATTCTTCAGTATTCAACTAGAATATGCGTTTGACTGATAAAAAATTGAACCACGAATTTTCATCACTGATTAGAATATTAACATCCATATATGACGTTTTACTTCATAGAAGCTTTGAAAGACCACAATATGAGTACCTAACTCTGACGCGCAATAAGAATTCTGCATCTCCAAGAGATATTCGAAATTCAACCGCTGGATGAGAATTCTCTCTATTCACTATAGATAAAAACGGGAAGGAGATGTTGCCACATCTCTGAGTCCATAAAGTACAAGGTGTAGTTCACAATATACAGGACATGTATATTACAGTCACGCCCTCGGTGGCAATGTCTCAAACTAAAATATACAATATTTACCATTCTCCGACCATTAGGGCTTCACGAGAAGAAATTTTCATTTCGTAATAGTGATGTCATCTTTACAATATAAGCAGATATCTGTATTCAAGGTTTTTCCACATCACTCAGTGCTTCGAATCACGTAAACCAGGGTCAAATCGGTAGCTTCATTGAGCGGAAAACGTGAATTACATTATGGCTTCACATATACTGAAGTCATAATTCGCCTGAAGCCACAATGAATGGTCCTTGCATGTTACATGAAGCCATAATGATAGGAGGATATATATATATATATATATATATATATATATATATATATATATATATATATATATATATATATATATATATATATATATATATATATATATATATATATATATATATATATATATATATATATATATATATATATATATATATATATATATATATATATATATATATATATATAATTTTTTTTTTTCAATCACCGCACTTTGCGGGCTTGTGCTTAGTCATCTGTCGGACGCGAAGCAGCGTCAAGACAGAATGCTGCAGCTACGGGGCCTCCAGGAATTTCCGCACAATTCTCACCGTTCCCAGAATGACCTGTTTTTGGGCGCTAGAGATGACTTCGCGTCCCAAACCCAATCTTTCCGTATTCTCCACCAAATGCCTCTCAACCAGTCCATTAACCGACATTATCAATGGGAGGATACTAATGGATCTCAAATCGTACATCTCGCGGAGTTGATAGGCGAGGTCACCATATTTCGAGATCTTATCACTGTATGCCCTAGCTAAGTTCTCATCGGCTGGAATTGTAAAGTCCAGCAACAAGCAGGTTTTCTTTTCTTCATCGAAAAAAAAAATAAATATATATATATATATATATATAATATATATATATATATATATATATATATATATATATATATATATATATATATATATATATATATATATATATATATATATATTTTTTTTTTTTATAATTCACACTAAAAGTGGAAACTTCTTTTACGACAGCCCGGGATTTTTAATCCAAGAGCTGGCGTAGTAGTCACCGGGGAAAAACTACTTGTCTGATTATAGCCACCGTTCCTAGCACGACAGCCTTCTGCATCCATGTGAGGGTGTCATTAGGTAACTGGAGCTCGGCCAGGTGCTTCACAGTGTTGACATGTACGAGGCCATTGGAGCTAATTATGAGTGGGTATATTTCAATTTTCTTAAGTCCCCATAAGATTTTTAATTCTCTACTCAATTCTATATAGTTGTTAATTTTGGTTGTGTATGTTTGAGCCATGTTATAGTCAAGGGGCACCGCGAAATCTATGATCACTGCTCGCCGCTCCTGCTTGCACCACAGAACCATGTCAGGACGGTTGTGCTCCAATGGTCTGTCCGCAAGGAAGGGGAAGTCCCAGTATATTTTTGCCAGGTTGTTTTCGGCCAGTCCTACCGGCGTGTACTTATGGTGGGGCACGAATTTGTCGGATATTCCCCACTTTAGGGTAAGCATCTGATGGGCTACTTTTCCCATATTGTTGTGCCTTCCCAAATATCTCGTAGGCGCAAGAAGAGAACAGCCACTCGACAGGTGTTGGACAGTTTCCTCGCATACATTGCAGATTCTGCATTTAGTGTTCTCGACCTGTTGTTTCATTATGAACTTCGAGTAGTTTCTGGTTGGTATCACCTGATCCTGAATGGCCAACATGGCTCCCTCAGTCTCAGGGAAGAGGTATCCAGCAGTCAGGTAGATATTGGATTTTGTTTTATCCACCTCAGGATGGTTCATGCTGGCGTGGAATCTTCCATGCAGCTCCTTACTGCGCCACTTCGCTCTGAGGGTATCCAGCTGGGCGGATTCTTCTTCAGGTTCTAACGGTTCGGATAAGTTGAGAGCCGTGTAGTTTTTATCACATGCCCTCAAACACTGATGCACGGGTAAGTTACTCGCAAGAAAGTACTGCTTTAGAGTTCTGATTTCATTTCTGTTCGCAGCTTCCAGGTTTGTCAGTCCTCGGCCACCCTCAGCCCTGGGCAAATGGAGCCTCTCGATTGCCGAGTTTGGGTGCAGCATACCGTGCCTGGTGAAGGAAGTTCGGACCCACCGATCCAGACCCTTCACGTCTGTCGCTGACCAGGAAAGTATTCCAGATGTGTAGGTGAATACCGGCACCGCCCACGCATTGATGGCTGTTATTTTATTTTTTGCGTTGAGTTGTGTTCTGAGGATTTTATTGACGCGCCTTGTGAATTCGTTCTTGGATATCTCTTTGCTCTCTTTCTGTCGGATTTCGTAGGACTGCTGAACTCCAAGGTATTTATAGGTGTTTTCCACTCCAAGAGTGCGTATCTCGGTGTTATCCTGTAGCGCAAGATTGCCTTCGTCAGTTATTTTACCTCTCTTCACATGAACTATCGAACACTTGTCCAGGCCGAACGTCATCTCTATATCTCCGCTAAAGCTCTTCACCAACTCCAGCTCGCCCTGCAGCTGCGCAGTGCCCCTGGCGAAAAGCTTCAAGTCATCGATGTAGAATAGGTGTGTGAGTGTTGTCTGCTCGTTCACCTTATAGCCATAGTTACTGCGGTTCAGGATGTTGCTCAATGGATTGAGAGCCAAGCAGAACCATTCTGGGCTCCAGCCGTCCCCCTGGAATATGCCCCGCCTAATGCGTATCTCTTCAGTTCGGTAACAGTTCGCCGCTCCTCTCACAGACAGTGTGGTCCGCCAAGTACTCATGAGGTGCCGAAACAGCTGGATAACGTGGTCGTCAACTTTATATAGGAGCAGTATCTCGAGTAGCCAGGAATGCGGCACACTGTCAAACGCCTTCTGGTAATCTATCCAGCCCATGGAGATGTTTTTAAGCTTTTTCCTGGCTTGTCTAGTGACCACATTGTCGATCACCAGTAGTTCCTTACATCCTCTGGCCTTTCTCTTACAGCCGCCTTGCTCCCAAGCAAGGATTTTATTGCTACGGATATGAGAGCTGATTTTGTACCCGATTATCGAGGTTAGAATTTTGTAGGCAGATGGCAAACAGGTGATCGGTCGGTAGTTTCCAGGTTGAGTTTCATCCCCTTTTTTGTACAACATGTGTGTTATCCCCTTGGTGAAGTACTCTGGGATCTTTTCTGGATTTGTAATGACCTCCTGGATATATTGGGCCAGTTTTTTGTGTGCATTTGTTAGGGCCTTCCACCAATAATTGTGGATCCCATCAATACCAGGAGAAGTCCAGTTTTTGAGGCGTTTTACCGTGTTCGTTATGTCTGTTTTTGTGATAGTCACTCTGCGCATCTGTGTTTTGTCTTGGTGGTTCGCTTTTTCTTCACGTATCCATCTTGCTTCCGTATTGTGTTGGACCTCCTGAGACCATATATTCGACCAAAATTGAGTCATCTGGTCCTCTGTGGGAGGTTGATTGATTTTTCCGTCGCTGCCGTCTAGGCTGCGGTAAAAAAGTTTTTGGTTGGCTGCGAAAAGACGATTCTGTCTGTATCTCAACGTTCGCTGGTGGTATCTCCTGAGCCTGCCGCCAAGGGATGCGATTTTCTGTTTCAGGCTTTCTGAGTGCTCCAAGAGCGCCTGTCTATGCTGCGGGTCGGCCATGCTGATTTTCGCCTTTCTTGCGTATGATTTTACTTTTCTTTGAGTCTTTTTAGTGGGCATGCTGTAGGTTAGATAATTTTGCAAGACTCCAATTTCTTTTCGCATAGCTGTGATTTTACACTCAAGCCTCTTCTCCCATGGTGGTTTGTTTGGGCAGATTACGTTAGCGTGGACTGTTGGAGTCTGGCCACCGGATGCTATGATGCCAATCACAGAGGCCGCACAATAGACTCTGTGACATAGATCCTCAAGGTTCTCGGATTGCTCAAATTCTCTAGCCAGGGCCGAATATATATATATATATATATATATATATATATATATATATATATATATATATATATATATATATATATATATATATATATATATATATATATATATATATATATATATTATATAAATTATATATATATATATATATTTTTTTTTTAATCATCGACATGCGGGCTGGTTACCAAGAAGACCGAGCTCAGTCGAAGCCAAGGTTCATCTCAGTGACTGGTTAGGAATCTTCGAACCATTCGCGCGGTCGCCAAAATGACCTCCTTCTGTGCCTGGCTGATAAGGTAGGTACTTAATTGTAGACGTCTCGTGTTCTCTGTCATATGACTCTCTACCAAACCATTCACGGATATTATTAATGGGAGAATCGACGTTTTCTTTCACCTGTAGATCTCTTTCAGTTCGAATGCGAGATCCTGGTACTTAGTCAGCTTCTCCGTATAAGCTCTGGAGATATTCTCGTCCGCGGGCACTGTGACATCTATTATGGACACAGATTTTTCAGCCTTATCAAACAACACAATGTCCGGGCGGTTGTGTGGTACTGCTCTATCCGTGACAATAGTCGTGTCCCAGTACAATTTAAAATTTTCATTTTCTAGGACACTGCATGGTTGGTAAGTATAAAGGTTCCCTTCCTCGTGCATCAAAGCTGTCCTTTTTGCGAGTTCCCTATGAAAAATTTTTGCCATCGCATTATGGCGTTCCATATAGTCCCTAGGAGCTAAAATTGGGCAAGAGGATGTGACATGTTGCACTGTTTCCAGGGATTTGGAGCATTTTCGGCAGACGTCAGTAGGAATATTACGATTAGTAATCCTCTTGATATATGCACGTGTTGGTATGACTTGATCCTGGACAGCTACTATTCTTCCTTCCGTCTCCGGAAAAAGGTACCCTGCTTTGAGGTAAGTAAGCGATTCTGACCTCAGGATACTGTCTGATCTTAAATTCCCAGGGTATCTACCGTGCAGTGCCTTGCTGTGCCACTCCTCCGAGAGTTGCTCGAGTGTCTGTTCCCTGAGGTTTATGGTAGGTTTCGCGAGCTGCAGTGCCGAGGACTCATCTGCCTGACATATGGTCTCATAAAAAGGTAAGTTTTTAGACCTGAAATATTTTCTCATTTCTAACACCATCTTGTTATGTGTTATTTGTATATTTTGCAGTCCCCTGCCTCCGTCCTGCCTAGGTATATAGAGCCTACTCACCGAGGAATGGGGATGATGAACACCAAATCTAGTCAGCAGCTTTCTTGTCTGTACATCCACCGCCTGCAGCTCCGTAGATGTCCAGCGCACAACTCCGAATGAATAGCTGATACAAGGTAAGGCCCATATATTAATCGAAGTGAAGAGTGCCTTGGAATTTAATTTAGCCTTCAGTAGACTTCTGATTCTTGCGAAGTATTTAGTCTTCAATGTTTCTTTCACTTCAGCTGTCTTGAAGTCGAGGGCCTGCTGCACACCCAGGTACTTGTACCCTTCTTGTGGTTTTAAGCATGCTATTCTAGAGCCATCCCACAGTTTTACCTCGTCTCCTTCTATGATCCCGCCCCTTCTCACATTCAGAACCGCACACTTTGCCAAACCCATCTCCATTCCTATTGTTCTGCTGAAGGAGGATACTATCTCCAACAGTCTTCTCATCTGGTCTTCAGTGGCCGCGAAAAGCTTCAGGTCGTCCATATAGAGTTGGTGGCTGACTTTCAATTTCCTGACCTTATCTAGTACGTATCCATACCCAGATTTGTTCAGTAAAACACTCAGCATATTTAACGCCAAACAAAACCAGAGTGGGCTTAGAGTATCGCCCTGAAAAATTCCGCATTTGATCGGTATCTCTCTCGTTCTGTTAGCTCCGTTCTTTGTTTCGATGAGTAATGTTGTTCCTCCATGTTTTCATTAGGTGTTTAAGTAAATTTATTATTTTTTCTGAGATCCCGTAGAGACGCAAAACCCTCAATAGCCAAGAATGGGGCACCGAATCGAAGGCCTTTTTGTAGTCGATCCAGGCGATAGATATATTTCGGAGTTTAGTTTTCGCCTGCCGGGTAATGATCTGATCGACAACCAGTAATTCCTTGCAGCCTTTCGCGTCACTGCAGCACCCGTTCTGTTCGTGCGCCAAAATATTGTGCCTGCTCACATGCTTCCAAATATGCGAGGTTAGGGTACCTGTCAGGATCTTTTATACGGTTGGGAGACATGTTATCGGGCGGTAATTTTTAGGGTCGGATGTTACTCCCCCTTTCGGAATCATCATGGTGATGCCTTGTGTGAGGGATTCCGGGATCACCTCAGGGTCGCGTAATGCTCTCTGAAAAAGGGTTGCCAGAGCTTGATGGGTGCTCGAAAAATGTTTCCACCAATAATTTTGTATCATGTCCGGTCCCGGCGCAGCCCAGTTGTTCGTTTTTTTAAGAACATACACAATATCAGCGCAAGTGATTTCTATGTTCTCCATCCTGTATCTCCAACTTTCAGTCTCCGCGTCCTTTATCCAGCCTGTTTTCTCATCGTGTTGTTTTTCTTTACCCCATATTGCTTGCCAGTACTCATACATTTCCTCTGTCCTTGGAGGTTCTCCTTCCCCTGTTCGATCGTTTTCCAAACTCCTGAAAAACCGTTTTTGGTTTTTGTAAAACAGTTGATTATTCTGGTATCTTTTTACTCTTTCATTGTACCGCCTCATTCGATTATCTAAAGCTTTTACTTTCTGTTTCAGGTTCTCGCACAGTGTTTTCAATTTCTCCCTGCGGTCAGGTGCCAGTGCTGGGATATGGTGTTCAAAGCATATTTTCCGAACTGCTTTATGGACCTTCTTTGATACGGACTCATTATTCAGGTATGTATGTAATGATCCGATTTTCTTTCTGATCTTATTTATATTTCTTTCTAGACGAGTTCTCCATGGGGGTGACTGATTCAGTGGCCTTGTGTTTGCTTGTATTATAGGTCTGCCCATTTCCTCACACACAGTGACTGCGCCTGCGTACACAATATCGACTATGTCTCTGAGCGTGGGGGTGTTCGATATAAGTTTTCCTATCATTGTGTCTACCATGCCAACCTTTTTCAGCATCTCACGCGAGCCCTTCATCCTGGGGATCTTTGGTCTATCTGCAGAGTTCATTCCCGAATAACAGAGGATATTTCTTTCTAATGCTTGCTTTAATTGTTCGTCTGGTGGATCGGTAGCGTCAGTTGTCAAGTAATCGTCCTCTTGGTGCATTTCCTGTTCCTCGGGTGGTTCTTGTTCATTAACCTGTATTGCTCCCAGCGGCCAAACACTTTCTTGTATAGATGCCAATTCAACGCTAGAGAACTTCTCATTTTCCAACATCCGTCTCACTCTATTCGCCAATAGAGTTGCGTACAGCTGTTTATCCGGCATAAGATCATTCCAGGTTTCGGTCAAAACTTGGCGATAATTTCTTCCAGCTGTTTCTTCCATATTCTTAGCAATGTTGTGAGCACGTAAAAGTATGACGTTTTCGTCTTCAGACCAGCGTGCTCTCCCGTCTCGCTTTGGTGCCTCAGTGGGACGAGTACCTGCTTCGTCCAAACTGAGATCCCTATTAACATTGAGCCTGGGCCTTGCGGTACCGTCTCGGGAGGCTGCGCCGCTCGCACCACAGTTCCTCCCATCAGGCTGATCCTCTGGACGGCTCCGAGAGAGGCCAGCCCGCAGCCTCTCATCGCCCTGTTGCTTTCCACTTCTCGTGACGGGAGCAAGTTAATCTCAGTGCCCTAGGTTGCTGACCTTCGGGCCTGGTTGACTCGGGTATGCGGGGACGTCATCCCCCGAAGGCACTACATCCCCCTACATATATATATATATATATATATATATATATATATATATATATATATATATATATATATATATATATATATATATATATATATATATATATATATATATATATGAACCCGTAGTTCGTTGTTACCTCCGTTAAGTTCATTGGGCGACCTGACCTCCGGGTGAAGGAGTTTTTTAATTGGAATAATTTCTGATTATATATGTAGAGGGGAAGGTAAATAACAGGGGTACCTAAAGAGGGGAAAAGATTTTCATTGAAAAATTTTTCTTTAAACGAATCAGACCTTACTACCTCCGCATATATTTCTTATTAGTAGTACGCTCTCACCTCCCGCAACGTTGCCAGATTTCAGGAGGACAGAAAGTAGGGCAGCTTGAATTCTACTCATATACAGAATACAGCTGCTCTTCCGATTCATTCACACATACTGAAACCGGTAAATACTTCGAGAACGATACTGATATTAATAAACTTTATACGCTAATAATTGATTGATAAGGATTCGGAGTAAATGAATTTGGACAGAAATTATTATCTTTTCTTCATGAATATCAACAGTTTTGAATAAATATGCTATGTCTACGATACTTCGTCCGATAGGGGAGTTTAATACCGTATAGGTCCTAAAATGAATGATACATGACAATGAAATTTTTCGTTACATATAAGATTAATTCCAAAGACAATTTTACCGAATTTGTTCTGGTATGAAATAGTTATCTAAATTTTGGGCATTATATTCACGACATGAGGAACTCCATTGAAATGTTTTTCCCGAATGAATCAACAAAGATAAACGTTTTACTTTCAGCTTCTATACTTCATTCACTTTCATTTTAGCACAGGATTGGCCATGGAAACTGAATACCTTCCACTCTGTATGGTACGAAAATGTTGGGTTAAGACGCTTGTCAAAACATTTTTGAGTTTTAAATCAGTGCTACGTAGTCCGTTCTACGTGAGACTCTCAGTAATTACGTATTTCATCACAATGTCAAATCACTTCGGAAAATATTGCGTCGAAAATATGTAACGAACATAATTGACATTTTATACAAACTGATTGGAGACATACCAAATCTATTTATTTACATGGAAAATAGAAGTAATCAGTAGCTTGAGGAGAGTTACTGTTGTTTATTTTCTTTGGCTGAAGGCTGAAGATGTTACATCAGTTGTAGAATTCAAAAAAATCAACCCGAAGATGAAATGCATTTGATGCAGTGTTAGCATTGAATTGAATACTCATAGGTGGTAGGGAATGGGTATCTCTTGAAGAAATGAACGGATAATTACGAGAATGTTGAATTCCTCAACAAAAATCATCTTGCGTGAATAGTAGTCAAAATAATTAAAAGAAGTTTGAAGCAACAGGAGCTTCACCTTCAAACAAAACAACTGCCTAGTATTCATGTCTGCTTATTTTCAATACATTGATATAATAATAATAATTATACAGGGTGTGGCGTAATGAATGGATAATATAGAGCCTGCGGGTAGAGTACTCTATGGCGGTTCAAATAAATATATTTTACGTTTGGCAAAAGTGCCTTGGTTTTCGAGATATTGGGGATTTTCGATGAATCACCCCAAATAATAATAATAACTGGATATTGACATTTTTCATCATAGCGGTTCAAAAGAAACTCCTTGATTTAATGGCATTTCTTAATTGCTCGAGGAGTCTTTTGAAATTTTTCAGTACACAGGGTGTTTCACAAGTAAACGGACAAACGAAAACCGTGAATAGAGGGCATTGAGCTTAGTTCAAAAACACCTCATATGTGTGTCTTAGGCATTCCGTTTCCGATTAGATAGAGAGGAGTTTATTCAAATTTCCCTAATTTTTGTTCGGCTATAACTCCAAATATTTTAGTTGGATTCGGCTAAAAAATCATTATCCGCTTAAACTTCTAAGTTTCAATAAAACAGAACATTAAAAGTTGACGAACACAGGACCGGACTCATTGAGGATATATTCAAATTTAAACTCATGCAAAACACTCTGTTTGTAGTTTTTCTCGTCATAATTTTGAATTTTTCAGGTATCTTCATTGATTTTCTCAAAATCAATGAAACTTTGGTATGCCTTTTCAGATTATTTCTAATGAATAATTGTTTGATCGTGAAATGTCTGGAAAAAACAGCGCTGCATATTGACTTTTACTTCACATTAATTAATGGGATGAATATGATCGCCAATCAACTGAGGAAATCTAAAAATGGAATTGGAAATGTTCAACTGAATTTTTTCGTTCTCAATATATGTCTTGCATTTGTTTTTGATATTTATAGCATATCTGGTCATTCAGATAAGTCATTAACAGTGATAATAAGCTTTATTATTGATAATGAACAAAAATAGAAATAAAAAACTACGCTATCATGATCATGAAAATAATAATTATAATTCGATATCTTCCGAATGAATCGCTTTTTATGGACAACGTGGAACTGAAGTAATTTTCCGAACTGATTTTCACCTCATTTGTTCTTTTAGTGAAGGTAATGATTGGCACTTCGAATAAGTACGATAAATGCACTGATTCCGTTATAGTCATTATTGGATCTATGGAAATCTATGGATTGTTCTGGTCTTATTACAATTTGTTATTGAAACATTGATGATATTCATGCACCAGCAAAAGTATTTATCAGTATTTCAGGTCATTTTATTAGAAGGGTAGGACCCCAATATTGGACTGCTAGATCTCCAGATCTAACACCCCGCGATTTCTTTTTTTGTTTTTATTCACACAACTAGTTGTCCATAGAAAAATAGATTCTTTCTGAATATCAAGTTTTAAATTTTAGTTTCAAGATAGCGTAGTTTTTCCATCCATATTTGGATATTATCAATTTTGAAACATTTTATCCTTGTGTAAGAGTATTTTGAAAACCGAATATGGTATAATTGTTGAACACATTCAACAAAATATTCTTTGAAAAAAAATCAATTAAGGATTTCTAAATACATTTTCATGAAGTGCTCTATTCCTTAGAGGCGTCTGACCAAAACAATTATTTCTAGAACATGATCAACAGGTGTCGCAACCCAAAAATCAATTCATTTTGAGAGAATAATAATGCAGATAACAAAAAAGTTGAAATTATGATTAAACAACTACATACATGGTGTTTTTATGAGTTTGAAGTTAAGTAAAGCCTCACTGAGCCCGGTCCAGATTTTTGTCGAATTTTAATGCTCTGTTTCAATGAAATTTACAACTCAAGGCTAAATATAAATTTTCAGTCGACTTGATCAGAATTTCAGGAGTTATAGCCAAAGGGAAATTCGAGAAATTTCAAAAAACCCTGAAGAAACCTATATATAGGGTGCCCCAAAACTATTGAATCAAACGTCACACCACGATAGAGTAGATCAAATACTATCGAATGACACCAACATTAGTTGAGCGAAAATGTACCGTTTCTAAAAAAACCTAACCTAAAGTTGCCGATTTTCGAACTATTTTTTCAGTCACAAGGCCAATTTGTTATTAAGGATAGCGTTTTTCTCCCATATTATCACCCCTGTTTATTCTGAGTATTAAAAATCATGTAGAAAAAACAATTGTTTTAATTTACATTTACTTAGGTTATGGTTATCGATTAACTACTTAAAATAATTTCAATTAGGGGAGATGAAACAATAATATTACTTCAATATAATTTAAAATCTATATCCTTTTTCACAAACTGGCCCTGTTATTAAGAAAAATAGTTCGAAAATCGGCAACTTTATGTATTTTAATGAAATTCTGATTATTTTGGAAACGGTACATCTTCGTCGAACTAATTTTGGTGTCATTCGATAATATTTGGTTTACTCTATCGTGGTGTGACGTTTGATTCACTAGTTTTGGAACACCCTGTATATGGTATGATTCTGAACTCAGCTCAATGCCCTCTATTCACGGTTTTCATTTGTCTGTTTACTCGTGAAACACCCAGTATACTTCTTGTACTCTGAAAATTTTAAAACAAATGCCCTCACCGTCATATGAAAATTCAAATTCTTCTTGGTGTAAGAACCGTTCATCCTTTCACCCAACGCCGAGCCTAGTTACATGGCTCGTTGAAAACGAAATCGGCATCTGTTTACTGCAAAACACGTGTTAACGCTGATATGAAGGGTTCAAAATTTTCTACCTGATTCGGGCTTTTTAGGAACGAATTGCTCAAGATGCCCAGTTCGAATAACATTTCGTTTTGCGTGTTATATTGGATAAAATTGAATTTATTCCATGGATGATTCGAGAATTATTGATGTCCAGAATGCTCCAGAATGATGAAAATTTTCAGATTTCATTGAAATTCTTGCGAAAATTATCTCGTATATTTTCAAGTTTAGATTTTAATTCATTCAGAACTTTGAAGTTCGGCAAATAATGATGTAAATGATATAGCTAACAGTTAATCACATTTCCTTCAGCGCAGTTGTTGTTTTGAGGAAAAAGCAGTAGATTCTCGCAAAATCCGAAACTCTACATGAATAGGCCCAGTTGTTCAGTTCGGGATTAAAGTTTATCCTAACTAAATGATTTTGACATTTCAGTTCAGTTGTCAGGTTAATCTAGGATCATCTTAAATCTCGGCCTTATCCTGAACTGAACAACCGGGCCTTATAGTAATAGCAACGTAGCATTAATTAACTCGGTATATTATTGGAATAATATTAAATTTTTATAGCGGAGAATAGTGGTTTTCAGCCTCGGTATTCACGAAATTCATTTTATGTTTTTTTTTTCATCTGAATCGGCCCGAAATCTTGGATCCCCCGACCTGATATTATAGTTTCGTATACTTCTATGACAATAGCATAATAACTCAAATTTCATTATTTTCACAGAAATTTTTGAATTTAAGGGAGAGACACTTTAAAAAAACCGATAGCAAGTAACCGCCTAAACTGCGAGCTTGCCGTAGTTGAAAGTGGTACCAATCTACTCAGTGCTTCATAATATGTATAGTTTTATGACTCAGTGTTTTTCAGAACCTGTAAAAATAAAATTAAAAACTGTAGACTCGTCATCGCCTTCCAAGGCTGCATCTTGGAAGAGCTGTCTATTTGGAAAAAAATTTATAGGAACCAGCCCCGCTTATTTTCATTAAGGAATCATCTCCCTTAGTCCTTCGCATTTGTTTACAGATATCCTGTATATAGATACATTTTATCTATGTACCTATTCATTTTGGATAGTAGAAGTTTAATCAATATGTGTTATTTTCGAATACCAAAACAAAAATTTTAATTGCACCTGATTTGTTAATTATAAGAATCATCATTCATTTTGAATAATAAAACTTCATGCGAAAATACTTAAATTAACTTTAGTCTTTCTCCTTTCATCATGCGTCCATCATAGTGTCCGCTGTTCATCATAGCTTTTGAGAATTACCAATCAATCATATGTATCCGAGTATGTATCTATATTATTACCTTCATTTTGTAGATTCATCATGTCTTGACAAAAATATGGTTGCAATTTCAAAATATGTTGACTCGAGGCCTTCAAAAGACTTCAATTTTGTTCATTTTTTCCCTTACATCCTGTATGATCTATCGAAAAATGCAAATCTGTTTTGGATAATTCTTCATGAAATCTTACTTGTTTCGATATAATTTGTAATTTTCTTTATGATACATCACTAAAAAATTTAAATAAATAAATAAATAATGTGCTTTATTTCAGGTAAAGTGTACACATGACATTGAACACTTGAAGTGAAACAGGGTCATTTTCTGCTTTATAGTCTGTGTTCCATAAAGTCTTCCACACTGTAGGGTTCGATTTCAAGTAGGAGTTTGAAGATGAATTTCTTGAACTGTTGTAGAGTCCATTCTCCTCTTAGTTGTCTTACATCTTATTGTAATAACGAATATATCTATATTCCGGTCCCTTTTCAGTGAAGCTTAATATGTGTCTTGGATATTTTAGTGCAGTTGTCCTCGTTCGTATTGTAATTACTTACTGTTTTCTCTTCGAAGTAGTGCTAGTTCTTGAATGTAAATATCAGGCTTTCTTGGATGTGTACATGCAGACTCCCCTGCATGATTCCGTCTTCCTCATCCTCCAGATCATTCTGAAGGCTCTGTTCTTCATTTTCAGCACTCTATGTAGGTTGTATGAACTACCATAGAACATGATGCCATACCTGAACACTGCCTGGTATATTGTTCTTAGTGAGGTTATGTCCAGATATTTATTGAGGACTCCCAAAGTGTAGCAGATGGTAGTCAGTTGATTGCAAAGGTTGGAAATGTGCTCTCCCCAATCAAGGGTTACCTCAATAGTGAGGCCTAGGAAGCGACAAGATTTAGTCAGTTCTAATGTGGAGTTAGACAGTGAAATGCTGGTAGGCACTTGGGGACCGGAATGAGCTGTCCTGAATAGGATGGCACTTGTTTTTTCAGAATTCATGCACAAACCGTTTGCTTCAAACCACTGGCTAGCACGATTTAGAGTTAGAGTTGAGTATGAAATGGTAAACTCAACTCTAAATCGTGCTTGGCCAATACAGTGAAGTTTGTGTCATCTGCATAATTCACTGTCCTAACCATGGTTTCATCGAATATGGTACTTAGGTCATTTAGAAAAATGATGAAAATGATAGGGCCCAATATGCCACCCTGCGGAACTCTGTGAGTTCTTCTTCCGAAACTGTTGTTTTTCCGTTCTGAGAGATCACCACTCTCTGCCTGCGGTTTGCTAAATATGATTGAAACCAGTCTAGCTTGTTTATGCCATATGCAGAAAGTTTATGGAGAATAAGGTCGTGGGACAGAGTATCGAATGCCTTTGATAGATCCAGCATTAGACCCACTGTTATATTAGAATCCTCCAAGGCATTAAGGATTCCTGAAATGAACTCAAACACTGCTGTCTGAGTTGATCTACCTCTTACATAACCATGTTGTGTGGGTAAAAGGATCTTTTCTTTTACAAGGTATTCTACTAGTTGAGTGCAGATTGTTAGTTCCATTATTTTAAACCAGAGAGATGGTACAAGCTATTCAAATTTTCGGGAAAATCCAATAATTAAACATAATCGATAATAAAACACTGAGCAAAGGATTCCTCAAAATCATTGATCAATCCGATTTAAGAAAAATATATAGAGCGTTCCATTTGAAATAACACAACAATGTCCAACATTCGGTTTAGCCGACGTTGTTCATTTCTGTGATATTGTAAAATTTGTAGCATTTTTTCTCTTGATTCTGAAATGAAAATTTTCGGAATGGCTCGTTGTCCTTGAATATTCATCACCATTTACATCTGAATATTTAGCTTGAGATGAAAGAAGTTCAACGGATGCATAGATACACACGATGAAATATAATTCCATTCGAGAGAGCCAAGATTGGTTTTCTTTCACGTGATTCTTTCCCCTACAGATAAATGCGATAAAAAATCGTTGAGATATGCCGCCTGGATTGCAATTATGGAGGCGATAGCGCGCTGCGCCTCTCTACAGTTAATTCATCCGTATACTTATATTCCGCCTGTCTACATCTGCTTTGAAAATACAACGTTGCCATTTTCGGAGGTGCTAACGAGCAAAGAGTCCCCCACAGCAATTCTTCGATATACAGCTCAGCACACTAGCGCCAGTGATATACACTCGAACTAAAAGATTGTTCAGTACATAAACGAGGTGCGTTGTGACCTCAAAACGATTTTTTGATATGTTGGTCCCTGAAGCCTCCTGAATCTAACAAGCTAAAAAACAAGGCAAAACGTTGTCACCTCCGATTTCGGAGGTGACAGCGATATATATGAGGTGAGAGCGTTAAACGAG